>NW_028013347.1:0-11593 GCF_054177405.1 Leptonychotes weddellii
TGTGTGTGTGTGTGTGTGTGTGTGTGTGTTAGGGTTTGACTGTGATTTTAGTATGTGGTATGCAGGCAGCATCGAATCCTGTGCTCCTTGCCAACTTACAGAAAGGATTTGGATTAGTCAGGAATCTTTGGGATCATAAGTAACAGAAACTCTGGCTTGAAATAGCTTGAGTGAAGGAGTTTATGGTCTCACCTAAATGAAAAAGAGTGGGAGTAGGAATGCTTTCAGGCATGGCTGAATTCAAGAGTCCAAGTGAGAGCATCAGACATTACTATCTGTCTCTTTCTTGGGTACTTAAATTGGCCTCATTCTCAAGGCTCCACATTGTGATAAGTCAGGATCTAGTTAGGAAAATAAATCATTCTAGATGCTTCAGAGGGGGTAAATATAGGGACAGAAGAAAGGGAGGTGGTGGTCTTACCAGAGCCTGGAAGCTGGAGCCATCTGGAAGGCATAGACTCATGGTGGGATTTGCTTAGAGGTGACTAGAATCACAGGAAAAAAAAAAATGCAGCTACTGCTAATAAAGACACCAGCTGAGGTGGGGGTTGGGGAGAGGGAAATAAATACACTGGCTTGTCCTCTCCTTCCAGAGCTAGTCTTCTGCTGGTGCTGCCCATAAGCCAAACATACTGATAAGCCAATGAGCAAAGGAGGCTCAGAAATGTAGTCCTTGCAATACAGAACAGGGAAGGGTGGGGAATGGATCTGAGAGCAGACAGACAGACAACTGGCAGAAATACTAACAATGTGGCCTCAAGTCTGGCAGGAAAAAGAACACAAAAAGTTCCTACAAAAGTCTTGTGTGGCTGGGTCACATGAGCACCCCAAAACAAATATAGCAGCAGAGCAATGCAATGCATTGATTGGCTTATAACTGGGGCTGAGAGTAGGGAATGGACTTTGAGGCTTACACCACAAATGTCTACTTCTGACCAAACCACAGGTACTCTAGTCTCTGGGATGACAAGAGCCAGGGACTTGAATGTCATCTCAACTCTCTTTCTCCTGTCCTCTTGTCTGCTTTTCTTTCTTAGTTTTACTCTATCAGATCTCCTGCCCTCATGAGACTGGGTCCAAGGCTCAGACAGCCCCAGGCTCATAAACCTCTTGACTAGAGGAAAGAGCGCTCTTGACAGCTTCAGTTAGAAAAAGTCCCAGGGGCGCCTGGGTGGCTCAGTTGGTTAAGCATCTGCCTTTGGCTCAGGTCATGATCCCAGGGTGCTTGCTTGGCAGGGAGCCTGCTTCTCCCTCTGCCTGCCACTCCCCCTGCTTGTGCTCTTTATCTCTCTCTCAAATAAATAAATAAAATCTAAAAAAAAAAAGAAAAGAAAAGAAAAAAGAGAGAGAGAGAGAGAGAAATCCCAGAGCAGAGCTTGATTAGTTGGCTTTGGTCATGTGCCTATCTTTGGGCCAATCACCATGGCCTGTGGTATGGGACACTGTGATTGGTTCAGCCAGAGTCATGACTACTTTTATGGCCCCAGAAGGCAAAGCATGTCATAAGTCCTCAACCAGGATTTTGTGATTGATCCCCAGAGGACTCTTGCTATTCTGTATATATGACCAAGCTTTTACTTTCTGGTTAGGTTTCTGGTTACGTGTTAGAGATACACAGTTTGCCAGAAACAAAGTAGATGGAGTCTTAGCTTATTTGGCTGAAACCGTCTTGCACTGTTCAAAAGTGGGCAAAGTAGGGAAGGGCTAAAAGGAGATGTAATTCTCAGAAGGGGCCAAAATTCTTGTTTTGAAACGTATATTGGATAAATAGCAACTCAGACTGAGTGGGATTATGTGGTTTTAGGGTATTTGGAAGCTTTTCTTGTGTGTACATATCTGTGTATGCTCTGGGGGTCAAGGTGGGTGATTTGGAGAATGTCTGTGGGGGGCTCTGGGATGTGAATGGAGGTGATATTCAGGAGGTTCTGGGAGTGTAAATGGGATAACTAGGAGACCTTGGGATGTGAATGGGAGAGACTTTAGCAGAAGTAGGGTGATTTTGGAGACTATGGGTGACTAAAGTGTCTTGGATAATTTTGAGGGTGCTATTGGGAGTGTCTGAGTGTGATACTGATGGTATTAATGTGAGTTGCTGTGGGATGCCTTTTGGGAGTATGAGTGGGATGACTTTGGAGGTGTCTGTGGGGATGACTCTAGAAATGGTTGAGATGATTCTGTGGGGTGACTTTGAGGATGTGAGTGGGGGTGACTCAGGGGTCATCTGTATGGGTGGAGTTGATTATGAGCATTCTGGGGTTGACTTTGGGGTAGGTGGGGGGTGATTTGGGACAAATTTGAGGGTATAGTTGGGGATGATTTTGACTTTACAGGTGCCTGGGGTGACTTTGTGAGAGTGAGAGTCATTTTGGGGTTTCTAGGAAGGAACTTAGGTGATGGGCGTGGGGGTGAAGTTGAGGATGTCTGTTGCCAAACTTTGGAGGTGTCCATTGGGCTGCTCATGGGGATGTCAGTGGGATGAGATTGGAGGATGACCTTGGAGAGTGTCTGGGGATGACTCTGGAGCACTTCCTCTTCTCCCCCTAGTTCTCATCCATATGAGCATGGGCTTCATGATGCTGGCCCTGACCCTGTGTCTCATCCTCCTCCCCACCATGGGCCTCTCCTTCCGGCCAGTCTTCCGACGCCTAACTAAGATTGACCTTGTCTTCAGTTCTCTCAGCTTCAGCATTGGTAAGTGTCGGCTTGGGGTAAGAGGTGCTATCTGCTGGGTCGGTCTTTGAATGGCAGTTGGGGGTCTCTGCCCCACTCTTTCTGTGTGCACCTCAATTCTACTTTATCTTTCGCAGTCGGGGTGACTGTAGCGGGTATCTCTCTCTCCTCCCTGTTTCCCCTCTCCTTCTTTACACTTCCGTCAGGGTATCTTTCTGTCTGTCACGGGAGTGTATGTGTGTGTGTGCGCGCGCGCACACACAATGGCTTGTCGCGGAGAGTGGGAGAGGAGAGGCTGTGTGTCTCTCTTCTCTTTTCTGGGGGGTCCTGGGGTCCCTGTCCAGCCTTGTGTCCATCTCTGGCCCCACCCCAGTGCAGGGCTCCTGATTGTTCTCAGTCTGACACTCTTTGTAGTCAACTGCGAGACGTTGCGCCCGAGGCCACAGGTATCCTACCTGGTGACCACCTACCTGTGCTGGGCTGCCGGCGCCTTGATGCTGTGGGCCGGTAAGGGCGGGGCCTCGGGAGGAAGGGGCGGTGCCTCGGTAGGGCAGGGGGCGGAGCCCGGGGGAAACTGGAGGCGGGCCTGGGGCCGGATAGGGGCGGAGCCGAGGGGAGGCGCCCTCGAGGGATGGGGCGGGGCCTAGGGCGGGGCTCGGAGTTCAGCGGCCCCCTAGCCCTCCCGCCCGCAGGAGCTCTGAGCTACTTAAACCACGTGGGCATGTGGAGCAAAAGGACGTCCTTTAAGGAGCGGCGGGTGAGGATCGTCGGTGGGCCTGGCAGCAGAACACCACGAGACGCACGTCCCAAGAACAGTCCGCCGCGGACCAGAAGCACACCGTGGACCTGCCCAATGCACTCACCCCCTCAAGCCTCTCGAAGCAGTAGTACCCGAGCTTCTCAGGATACTGACCAGTGACCGCAGTCAGATACCGGGCCCTTCCCCTTCATCGTGGCCACGTGCCCGAGATTAGACCTCCCTTCGAGGCCCCACTCCCAAGGAACATGCCCCACCCCTCGAGCTAGGGTTTACCCTTTGCAGCTCTGTTCCCGCCCGCTGACTCCTCATCCTGCCCCCACCCCTACAGTGCGACACCGCCCCGTAAGCTTTTCCGTAAGCTAGCCCTCTCAGGCCACGCCCCGAAGTTGCACTCCAACTTGGGAACCCCTCCCCTTCCGAGGGCGAGTCCCGCCCCTGGATATCCAGTCACGCCCCCGGCGGGACACTGAACTGCCCAGTATTTGATGTAGCTACGCGGTTCTGGGAAACCAGCCTCTCCCCCCGAAAGGCGTGGCTTGTGATAACATTTCCTACCCGCCCCCCCTTACTGACGTTTCCGACACAATAAAACGTGGGCGCCTCACAACCTTTAAGTCCGACCCTCCATTGCGTCCTCTCCCCTAGAGCAGGGTCGGGTCCAAATGTGTGAACCAGTATCGAGTCCCTGCCTTGCTTGCCCTTTGGGGTCTGAGCTTCTCTCTGCCGGTTTGTCTACACCTGTTTCTGCTCCTTCCTTTTCCCTAGCTCATTCGTGCACGCCTCCTGCCGCGAGCCTGGGAGGGCTGTAGAGGATTCTAGACTGGGCTGGGTGGATCCCCAGCTTCCAGGTTCCCAGCGTCTGGAGGGCCAGAGGACACGGAATGTGATGCGAATTTGATGCGTATTCGATTTTACTGGGGTAGAGAACATGGTGGGGGCATTCAGGAATTGGCTGTCATGGTCTCCTTGATCCACTCCAGGTGCGAGATCACTTTGGTGTAGACCGCGGGCATATTGGGGCTGCCACATGGGATGTGGCCCCAGGATGTGATTCCTTGAAGCACACCATCGCAGATCAGTGGACCCCCCGAGTCACCCTGCAGCACAAAGGGGAAAGCAAAAGAAAGGTCAGCAAGGTCCCCGGTTCCGCCTGTGGAGCACCAGCTCTAACATCTGGGCTCACAGAGCGCGCACAGTGCTCCGGGAAAAGACACAGTTCTCTCCAGAGTCCACTGCCAGAGGGCGTCGGGATTCCAACAGAGGTGAACTTTGATGTGGAGGAGGGAGATCCGTGGGATACCAGGATGAGGGTGTGGGAAGGAAAGGGGGCAGGGGGGAGGGCGCTGAGGCTCGGTGGGGAGAAGCTGGAGTTGGGCAGCAGTGGAGACGGATGCCTGGTTAGCTCTCAACAGCAGTCCAGAACCTGAGTCCCCTCCCCCAGCACCTGGAGGCCTGGGGGTGGGGGGCCGGCTGGCTCACCGCACAGGTGTCCTTGCCGCCCTCCAAGTGTCCAGCACACAGCATGAACTCTGTCACCTTCTGGGAGTGGGCTTTGGCACACACATCATTGGACAGGAGTTTGAGGTCCACACACTGGAGATCGTCTGGGTATGTGACTACAGACCAGAGATTAAAAGGGCTGCGACCAGACCCCCGGTGACTCCTCAGCCCCTCCTCACTCAGACCCTGAGTCCGGTCCCCAGCCCCCTCCTCCCTACACCCAAGTGTCTGGGCTCCAGGCTGCATGGTCTGGCCCCCCACGTACACTTATCTGGTTCAATGCTGCCCCAGCCAGAGGCATAGCAGGTGCTCCCCAGCTGGGGTTCCTGGGTGGGCAGGTCCAGGACCCTCACAGCATCTGTAATCTGGGCGGGCTCTGCCAGGCGCAGCAGCATGAGGTCATGGCTATAGTCCTCTCCGGGGAGCTGGGTATGGTTCTTTAGGAGGTTCAGCTTGAATTCAGGGTGTGGGAAGCTATGACTGACCTGGACAAACTGGGCTGTGTCTTCATGCTCGAACAGGTTGTGGCGACCCAGCCAGAGCTGGTAATTGCTGGGGAAAGAGGGGGCCCCAGGGAATGAGGAGAGAGGAGGGGGAAAGGGAGATGGGGCCAGGGAGCGTCCCAAAGACAGAAACAAGGAGTAACCTTGGACGGAGAGACAGTTGGGAAGATAAAGAGCTATGAAGAAAAGACAGTGAGTGACAGAAGGATGTGACAAGGTCAAAGACAGGGAGCCTGAAAAACAGAGAACACAAAGGGAGAGTGGATGAGAGGCAGAGGGAGGACAGTGAGAGACAGAGCACAAAGGAGAGAGAGACAGAAGAAAGAGTCCCTGGGAGGGAAGGAGCAGGAGGGAAGGAACAGACAGGGAGAAGGAGGCGCCGCAGGCTCAGTGAGACAGGGCCAGGAAGCAAAGGGAGAGAGTGAGGAGTGCAGGCGGTGGGGGTGGGGCCCAGCCTGAGAGAGAACGGGGAGGGAGAACAGGGAGGGAGGATGGGAGGAGCAGGGAGGGGGCCTGGGACCAGCTCAGCTGCAGCAGGGGCTGTGGGGCTGGCTCCCCAGCAGCCGCTGGCCTGGCCCCCAGCCCAAGGTCTGCTCCACCTCCCTCCCCAGACTTTCTCCCCCTTCCTCCTCCTCCTCCTCTTTCTCCTCCTCCTTCCTCCAAGGCCCCCACCAGGCTCCAGCTGAAACCAGCCTTTCCCTGTGTCCCCTGCAGTGCATCATTGTCCTGGACGGAGGGGCTGGGCACATGAGAAGCCCCCTCACACATACATCTCAGGATAATCCCTTCTTTTTCTCTGGGGGTCCCCCTCAGTCCCATCCTGGGGGTGCTCAGCAGCAATGGGGGAGAGGGAGTGAGGCAGAGACCCAGAGAGAGAGAGAGAGATGGGGCAGAGAGATGGAGGGTGAGACCTACAGTGACAGGGAGGCAGCAGAGGGACCCAGAGGTGGACAGACACAGGGAGACACACAGAGACACCGAGACCAAACAAAGAGAGAGAGACAGGGATAAATCATACTCAGATAGACAGACACATAACAGAGCCAGTTACTGAGAGACACAGAGACACAGTTACAGGGAGAGACAGAGATACAGGCTGCCATGGGAGGGCTTCCCTGGGGTTGTCCCTGCCACTCTCCATGGGACCCAGACTAGTACCATCTGTTTCCCTCAGTCCCCCAGCCTCCCCTGAGGTGAACCCAGGGTCGGTGTCCAGTTGTTTATTCCTGTGGGAGTACAGACACCCCCTTCCCACACACCCTGCCCCCACTTACTCGTTTATGCAGTGGGCAGCTGTGAGCACCCACTGTGGGTTCACCAGGACACCCCCACACTGGAACTTGCTGTAATGGTACAGAGCTGCCTGCCAGGGTTGGGAATTCCGCTCACAGTCCCAGCCTCCTATGATCCGGGACTGGATGGGGGGCACGGCTCCTGTGGAAGGGGTGCTGGGTCAGGGCAGGTGGGAGGCGGCAGCGGGGCCAGGGGTCCTGGGCTAGAAGAGGGAGCTGTAATGTTGGGTTGGAGGGACATGGGGGCAGGGGAGCAGGGCTGGGGGTCTGGGGAGATGGGCAAGGGGTGTGGGAAGTTTCTGGAATTCTGGAGCCATCCTTGGGATTATGGGTTGGTGGTGGGTCCTGGGTGGGGAGACTATGCTGAGAACAGAGCCAACCACAGGGATCAGGCAGGAGACAAGAAGGCAGCGTGTGAGTAGCATGTGATGTGGGGATTGGGTGATAACGGGGTGATTTGGGGTCTTGGCCTGGGGAACAGAAAATTGTAAGTTCTGAGAGGGAAAAAAGATTCTAGAAACAGAGAATATAGGGCCCCTAGAGAGTGGCTCAAAAGCTGGGAAGGAAGGATTTGGGGGGGTTAAGGGGATCCCAGGCTGAAGAATTGGTTCCGGTCTAGGTTGGGTTTTGGGGTTCTTTAAAGATGCAGGGGAAGTAGGTCTGAGAGGCCAAGAATAGCATCTGGGCTGAGGAGTCTGTGTGTAACTTGAGGTCCCTTGACTGGGGCTGGGAGAAGGTCCTCTGGGGGTCTGGGGTCCTTGAACAGGAATGGCTTTGTAAGAGGGGTGAGGCCGTGGAACTGGAGTTGGGGTCAGGACTGGGAGGGGGCTCAGGGGGAGGCAGAGCTGGATGACAGTTCTTCTGGGATTGGGTGATTCTCATGGAGATGGGGTTCATAGTCTGAGGATACTGGAGGAATCTGGGGTTCTCTCGGGGGTGGTGCTGGACAGGAATGAAGATGGAGGCATATTGGGGCCAAGCAGCTGTGGGAATGCAGGGAGGACCCACCTGATGTGCAGTTTTAGAATCATATGCTGGAGTACTGGGGGAGGTAGGGCAGGACAGCGGGGCTGTGAAGGTATTTGGGATCCTGGAGAGAAGCCCAGAAAACCAGAGCCATACAGGAGGGATTCACTTGGGGAGGGCTGGAGCATGGGGAGGAAGGAAATTACACAAGGAAAGGAACCTATAGTTGGGGGTTCTGGGTGTTCTTCCTCAGGGAAAAAAGGGGGATGCTGGATCAGGGTTCAGGGTTAAAGAGTTGGGTAAGGAAGAGACATCTGTAGGACCCTCATACTGGATGGGTGGGCCCACCTGGAGTCACAGGCCAGAAAGTCTGTTTGGGGAGAAGAGTAGGTGTCTGATGGAATTTGGGGGTCCTGGGAAGATTTAAAGGGAACCAGATGTCAGGGACTAGAGGACCTAGTTGAGAGCTGACAGCCAGATGGGAAAAATCACCAGGGTGTAGAAGGATTTGGGGACTCAGGAGACAGAGCCATAGAGAACAAGGGGGTGGGTGGGGGTGATCAGGGTCCCAGGGTCTGCTGGGATTGGGAGCACTCCTTGGAAGAGTTGGAGTCCCCCAAAGAGAGAAACAGAGATGGCCCAGGCTTGGCCTCTTTGGTGAGGGGCAGGAGTCTGAGTGGGGAAGAAGAGAAAGTTCTGGGGGTTCCTGGGAGGGAGCAGGGACCGATTGCAAGAATGAGGACTGTGACCAGGAGGAGGGGCTGAAGTAGGACTTTAGGGGCCTGGGAGAGAGCCTGGGACCTGGGTCTGGGGTGGACTGTGGGATAGGAAGAAGTTATGGGGGGTGAGGGAAGCATGAGAGTCGGGCCCACTCCCCCACCCCACATCTTCCCCACTGTCTCACCAGTCCCTGCCAGGGACAGGGCAAGGCACAGAACCAGGAACCACATGGTGACCACGGGCAGGCTGGTGGTGAGCTCGGAGCTTGGAAGCCTCACCAAGGACTGTTTTAAAGCCCTCACTACCCCCCCCAGCCCCACCCCTGCCCTGCTGGCACCCAGATGCTGGCCAAGGCCCTGCCCCTGCTGCCTGGGGGCTGGACACCTCCTCCCACCCCAGAGCTGCGGAAAGGGCGGGAGAGCGAGCACCTGTTATTCTGTGGGCCCTGATTGTGCTGGAAGCATTCCTGGGGCCTGAGGCCAGACGGGGCAGGGCCTGGAGCTCCTGGGCCCCTGCTCAGGGAGACAGAGACAATGAGGGGAGGTGTGCGGGGGTGAGTGGGAGAAGAAAGAGGAGAGTGGAGGAATCACTGACCTCCAATACAAAGCCCCATATACTGGAACCCCAAGGACTCAGTGCACCCTCAAACACCAGCAGTGGGGCTCTGATTCCTTTCTCCCTGCACCACTTGGAGCCAAAATGCCAGTCTCCCAGCTTCAGCTGTCTCCAAAACATAGCTTTGGCTTTCAGAACACCCTGACTCTGGCACTCCCGGACTCAGGATCTAGGCCCCAATCTATTGTTTCTCTCCAAATAAAATTGTGGTGGGTACCACAATCCTAGTGCCCCCAGATCCAGAAATATGAAGTTTCAGTGGTCTCCCTGAATAAGTTCCCTACCATTTCAAAATCCAATGTCCCCCTGCCCCCAAACAATGCTGGGATCCCATTATACCCCACACCTACTCCTTGTTCCCCAGATCTGGATACTCAAGGTTATGTCCTCCAAAGTCCCACGAATTCCAGACAATCTGCCTTCCACCATCAAGAGCATCCTCTCCACAAATTCTAATTTCCCTTCCCCCAGTAAAATATTTAGGTCTCAGGAGCCAGGTTCATGTAGTTCAACATTGGGTGACCTTGAAGATCACATTTGGGGGGGATCTCTGTTGAGAATTGGGAAGCAGATTTCTGCAGCCTCAGTGTTAAATTCATAGGCCCCTGACACCTCCCTTGGTTCTTCAGTAAAATCAAAGTAGGTCGCAGGATAACTCAGCCTCCACTGTACGTGCCTAAGGAAAGGAGAACATTTGCCTTTTTGCCTGGCTACCAGGAAGCCCACAACTAAATCGCGAAGACAATGAGGTCATTCTTGATCATCTAGTGTGTGCTGGGTCTTTTCACTGGGGTCCAGAGATATATTTCCCCAGTGCCAGGCACTATTTGAATCAGTTCATATGAACCTCCTTATTTAATTCTTACAACCCTGTGAGGTAAGCAATATGATGATCTCTGTTTTACAGATGGGGAAACGGAAGCTGAGGGGCATTGGGTCTTTTCCTCAAGATTACACAGCTGATCCTATGCATATGTGAATGAAGAGAGCCCTACTTCAAGCCATTTCTCTTCACCTAGGTATTGGGGCAGTGGGCGAAAAGGAACAATATACAGTAGCTCTGGGTCCCCAACCAGTCTCTGGCTCCCACTTCCCTTCATCCCCAGAAGAAAGTCACAGAAACTCCTACAGAGAAACTTGCATCAGCACTCTTGTTATCTCGGCGTTTAAACAGGTGACCTTGAGCACCGGCTCTGGCCTGAGACGGGACAAGTCCTTGGCTAACATCTGTGCCTTGGACAAATGAGGTCTTGAGGGATGGCCCAACACTGTCCCAGGTCAGGTCAGCTGCTGGTCAGCTCTGGGAGCTTCCGTTCAGTCAGAGACATAGGTGGTAGACCAAAATGGTCAGTTCTTCATGGTTTCCTTAATCCACTCCAAGTAGCTGCAGACTTTGGTACAGACTCCAGGCTTCATTGTAGCATCACAGGGGACATCACCCCAGGACACAATGCCCTGCAGGACTCCCCCACAGACTAGGGGTCCCCCGGAGTCACCCTGTGGGAAGAAGGGAAAGTGTGAATGGGAAATTTCTGGATCCTGGTGCCCCCATCCCTATCCCAAAAACCATTCACAACCTCAATCAAAATCCAATCCAACCCCACCCCATGCAATCCCACCCCAACTCAACTCAATACAACCCAGTTTAACCCAAACCAATCCAACCCAACACAAGTCAATACAACTTGGCCAACCCATGTTCTATCCTTCCCATGTAACCCCAACCCAATCAAACACCTACATCTTCCCCATTCGGAATCAAACCAGACCTACTCCCATCCTCACTGCCAACACAACCAATCCCAGTCATCATGTCTTTCACATCCTAGACAAAGTTTGCCCTATCCCCAATTCAACCCAACATATTTTCCATCTAAAATCAAACCAGGGGCACTGGTTTGGTTTGGTTTGGGTGCTGGGGTGGCTCAGTCGGTTAAGCGTCTGACCCTTGATTTCGGCTCAGGGTCCTGAGATGGAGCCCCACATAGGGCTCCAGGCTGCAGGCTCCGTACTTAGCAGGGAGTCTGCTCAAGATTCTCTCTCTCCCTCTCGCTCTGCCCCCTTCCCACCTCGTGCTCTCTCTCTCTCCCTAAAATAAATGAATACATCTTAAAAAAAAAATTAAACCAAGCCCATTCCTGTTTTTTTTTTTAATAAAGATTTTATTTATTTATTTGACAGAGAGATAGAGAGAGAGTACAAGTAGGCAGAGAAGGGGCGCCTGGGTGGCTCAGTTGTTGGGCGTCTGCCTTCGGCCCGGGTCATGATCCCGGGGTCCTGGGATCAAGCCCCACATCGGGCTCTCTGCTCAGCGGGGAGCCTGCTTCTCCCTCTCCCACTCCCCCTGCTTGTGTTCCCTCTCTCACTGTGTTTCTCTCTGTCAAATAAATAAATAAAATCTTTAAAAAAAAAAAAACAAGTAGGCAGAGAAGCAGGCAGAGGGAGAAGGAGAAGCAGGCTCTCCACTGAGCAGAGAGCCTGATGCGAGACTCCATCCCAGGACCCTGGGATCATGACCTGAGCCGAAGGCAGCTGCTTAACTGACTGAGTCACCCAGGTGCCCACCT
>NW_028013348.1:0-787 GCF_054177405.1 Leptonychotes weddellii
AGGAACAATGTTTGCACTGGACTTTTCCTGGAGCTGGAATCTCTAGGCAGACAGCCCAGAGCAAGCAGCTGCCCTGGGTCTTCGCAGGGAAGGAAGGTGGGGCAGGTGGGAGACCACATGGTGGAGTCCACTTCGTTTTCTTTTAAAGTGATAGCACCGGAGACAATGACAAAAGTTATAGAAAGGAAACTTTAGAATTCGGACGTACTGATGCATGCTAAAATGTGGGTGAACCTCTAGGTCATTATGCTAGGTGATAAAAGCTGGCCACTAAAAGGACAAATAATGTCTGTTTCTATTTATATAAAATATCCAGGATAGGCAAATCCAAAGACAATGTATACTGGTGGTTTCCAGAGACTGGAGTGGGAGGGAAGCACGAAGAAATTGCTCAATGGGTGTGGAGCTTTCCTTGGGGGTGAGGGAATGTTTTACAATCAGACAGAAGTGGTGTTTGCACAACAGGGAACATGTACTAAATATCACTGAATTGTTCACTTTAAAATGGTTAATTTTGTGTTTTGTGAAGTTCGTTTCAATCAATGATTTTTAAAACACAGATGGGCCTCTGAATGTGGACAGAGGTGAGGACGGAGTTAAGCCGGACAGAGAGTCCAAGACAGGGAAGCACCCATCGCCAAAAAATCATATCCAGTTATCCTCCTGAAGGCTGAATTCAAAGATGGAGCCCGAAGGTCCTGAAGCAATTATGATTTACACTGAAGAAGAATGACTCAAATCAGCAGCTAACTATGATTTATCGAGTCAAAATGTTTCATCCACACAG
>NW_028013349.1:0-787 GCF_054177405.1 Leptonychotes weddellii
TTTGAACTGCTTAATTCTCTAGGTTTGGTGAATTTTTAGATACTATCTTATGACAGTAAAAAAGTAAATGAACTAGATCTGATCTCTACAGTTTAGAATTCAGCAATGTCTAAAGCATTTTTCAGGAAAGGTATAATAAAGTACATGGAAACATCAACAAACATATGTACCTTTACCGGAGGCCATGGTATTGTGCTCAGGTGCTTTACATGCTTTATTTTATTTAATTTCTTCAATAACCCGTGAAATAAACACTGTGTTCAAAACAAAAAAGAAATTAAGGTAAGTAATTTGCCTATGATCACATGACTGATACATTGTGTTGAGGATTCAAATCCTCAGATCTGAATCTCTATAATTCTAGAACCAGAGCTCTATCTAAATGACTATTATATTTACCACCTTGTAGAAAGAGTACAAGCTTTGGAGTGTGATTTGGTTTGTGCCACTTATCAGATCTCTGTTCTTGGATAAGTTACTCCGGGCCTTCATTTGTTATGTGTTTAAAAACAGGGATTGATTATAATACCTACCCTAAAAGATTATTTTGAAGATTAAAGATAGTATGAGGTAAAATGCCTAATACAGTGCCTGGCTGATAGTAGATAATCTGTAAGTAGTAGCTGTATTATTAATGCAGACTTTTTTTAAACTTTTTATTTTGATATTTCAGATTTCAGAATAATTCCAATAGTACAAAGAATTCCCATATACCCTTTACTTAGATTCCCCACCTTAACATTTTGCCACATTTGCTTTTTCACTTTTTTTTCTGAACTACTTAAAA
>NW_028013350.1:0-787 GCF_054177405.1 Leptonychotes weddellii
TTATTTTTATAATGTTGCAAGTAGGGTATTGAAGTCCCTATTATTGTATTGGTATCAACTTCTCCCTTTAGATCTTTTTAATATTTGTTTTATATATTTTAGTGCTCTTATGTCAGGTGTATAAACATTTATAAATGTTATATCATCATGTTGGATTGACCTCTTCATCATTATGTAATGGCCTTCTATGTCTGTATTACAGTCTTTGCCTTGAAGTCTATTTTATGTGATATAAGTGTAGCTACTCACACTTCCTTTTGGTTTCCATTTGCACGGTTTATCTTTTTACATCTTCTCACTTTCAGTCTATGTGTGCCCTTAGAGGTGAGGTGAGCCTCTTATAGGTAATATATAGTTGGGTCCTGTTTTTTGCTTTCTGTTTGTTTTACTCAGCCATTACCCATCTTTTGGTTGCAGAATTTAGTCCATTTTACTTAAAATATTTAGTGGTAGGTATGGACATAACTATTGATATTTTGTTGATTGTTTTATGGTTGTTTTCTAATTCCCCTGTTCTTTTTATCCTTTCTTGCTCTCTTCCTTTCAGATTTGATTATTTTATATAGTATTATGTATTGATTCCTTTTTCTTTATCTTTTGTGTATATACTGTAGATTTTTTGTTTATGGTTACCATGAGTCTTAAATAAAACACATTTATAACATTCTATTTTGAGCTGATAATAACTTAAACTTCAGTGCATACCAAAACTCTGTCAACCCCATATTTTATGTTTTTAATGTCACCATTTGCATCTGTTTACATTATGTGTCCATTAACAAATTAT
>NW_028013351.1:0-787 GCF_054177405.1 Leptonychotes weddellii
GTGCCAGTGCTGTCTGAAGAGCTCTCCACATACTAACCCACGTAGTCCTTGCTAGAACCCTCTAAAGGAAGCACTGTCATTATCCACACTCTAACCATGGGAAACTGAGGCACAGGGCGGGCAGGTCAGTTGCCCCGTGTCTCACTGCAGGGGTGAGTGGGAGCAGGGCTTTGCCAGACAGCCTGCCCGAAGCCCGTGCACTGACCCACACCATCACGCAGACCCGCGTCCTCCGAGGACCTCAGGGGCAGAGGGTCTGCAGGGGCTGCGGCCACCACGCCTACCAAACAGGTCCGGTGGCTGTGATTAGAATTCACTCCACTGTCAGGTCGGCATCGCACACATGTGTTATGTTTGAAAGGAAAGCTATCAAAAGATACCAGTCTTCATTCAAAAAGTACCTTTCTCTGCAACATAAATATATTGTATCAGCCGGGTGAAGGTGAAAAATCAGTAATTCATGAACGCCTGCCAGTCACGGAGAGGATAAGTAATGACTCACTGGAAGCTAATTTAGAGACGGAGTGGGAAAGAGAGCCCTGGGAGACCGCACGACGGCGCGGTGGAGAGAATGTGAGTAAGTGGCGGAAGCGCGGGGCTGCTGCGAAGTAAGAGCCGCAGATCCCGGTGCCCACCGGAGCATTGTGAGTCAGCTGCACCCGGAGGGCCGCCCGGGGGCCTCACACTCGGAGCGCTCTGGGGTCGGAAGGGAGAAGCAGGGGTGCTGGGTCCCCGTGTGCTGTCATGGCCTCCCTCTGTCGTGATCGGCCTGACGGAGGCTGGGCCC
>NW_028013352.1:0-787 GCF_054177405.1 Leptonychotes weddellii
TGTTATACGCAAACAATGAATCATGGATCACTACATCAAAAACTAATGATGTACTGTATGGTGACTAACATAACATAATAAAATATCTGTTACACAGGGAAAAGATACTTTACATAACAAGGCTTGGTTTAGAAGCTTATGATAATTTCCTTTGTAAATAGGTTGTCTTTTGTTTGCTGTTGTGATTTCTTTATACCATTTTAGATTTCTTTAGTATTTCCCCCCCTCTGTATTTTTAAAAACGACTAGGCTTCCTGTTATCTCAACACACTAGCATCTGTGGCCTGGTCCTTGTTTTTATAAGTAATCACATGCCTTACCCTCCGTAGTGCAGTCCCTGCAACCTTATCTGCTAAGACCAGCCTTCTCCTGCCTGAGGAGGGCCTCCCATTTGCTTGCTGTATCTGTTTTTCTCCAGAAGAAAACAAGAGAATATCAACAAGGTTGATTTTATTCTATACATAAGAAATAATATTGGGTCCTTAATCTATCGTGGAGACTTTTTAAAATGAAAACTTATTGGGCTCCTTTCCATGTGCTAACTTATTTAAATAATACAACTTTATAAGGTAGGTACCTTTACTGTGCTCATTATACAAGAGAAGAAATAAGACAAGGATGCTCAACAAGTTGCCCAAGTTTGCATGGTTAGTACAGAAGACAGTCAGGATTGGAACGCAGGCAAACTGGCTCCAAGCCCACACTCTTACACTTCTTTTGAACTTCCAAATCATATTTTATTCCTGCTGGATAATTATTAGTCCCCAGTAATATACCTGCATTAGAG
>NW_028013353.1:0-787 GCF_054177405.1 Leptonychotes weddellii
CTGGTCTTCTCGGGGAGGGCCCTGTTGTGCTGATTCCCAGGTGTCACTGCCCTGGTGGAATTGCATCCCCCATGCCAGGGGGCTGGGTTCAGTGTAAGCAGCTTGGAATTGCACTATGTGGTGCTGTTTTGCTCTCTGAAGGCTTTCAGCACAGATGGGATGAAAATGCCAGTGCCCCAATCTCCAGCCCTGGAGCTGAAAGTTCACACCCCCCACTCTTCAGTGAGCCCTCACAGAAAAAGAGTTGGTCAGTCTTGTCTCCTTGGTTTCCATTTGGACTCTATGTTCACCCAGCCTATGACTGAGCATTTTTATTTCAGGCACACGACCCAGTTTCAAGTCTCCAAATTTTATAGACTCCTGCGGCAGGACCTGCATCATTCCCCCCCAGCAGAGGAAGGGGGGTCTCACTGGGTTTTTGCCTTTTGCTGGGCCCCTGCCCAGAGAGCAATCACAGGACCATGCAGCGGTTCACAGTTTATGGCAACATCAAGCAGAAAGCCGAAGTTGGGCTTGCTGTTTTTAGCCAGCTTCCCTGATCTGATGCCTGGAACTCTACCACACTCAGGCACCCCCATTCTTCTTGCAACCCCAGAGATCCTGAGACCACACTGTCCCAGCTGGGATTCTACCCCACTTTGCCACCTGAGCACCTTTAAGCCAGGGCTGTCTCCCACTGTAGTAGACTTGTAAAAGATTCAATTTTGCACTTCCCTGCATATAATACTTTGTGGTAGTTTCCTAAGCAAGCTCCCACTCCTCTGCCCTGTCTTCAGATATATTGCCC
>NW_028013354.1:0-787 GCF_054177405.1 Leptonychotes weddellii
TGTGTTTTTGGGGAACAGCTACTTACAAATAGTTATTTGCGGCATTGTGAAATATTTCAAATCATAGAAAGCAAGGGAATTTTCACATTTATATTATGAATGTACAAGGTACAAGATATATTTGATTTTTTTCCAGTGAATTATCTTTATTTCCAATAAGTAAGATATTAAATCTGTTTGTAAAAAATAAACGGATTTGAGGAATTTAGGTTTAGATCAGAAGCTTATGAAAAAAATGTGATTTTATAATCAAACAGAATTGAAAGGAAAAACTGAAATAACTGTTTGGATTATTCAGCTAGTTGGGTTTTGTAGTACTTGTAGGTAACTTCAGATTTATTATATGCACTATAAACAGGAAATTTGACATTTAACATCACCTAAGCAATACATCTATACATATACACACACATACATATATGTAATATAGAGACTATTCAGATAACCTATGTGCAGCTGGGTACATTTATTGTATACTTTATTTCATATCACCACCATCCATCCTGTGTTTTTGGAGCTGCTCATAATCCCTCTGGATTTTAGTTTAGTTTTTTTTTTTTTTATGTTATGTTAATCACCATACATTACATCATTAGTTTTTGATGTAGTGTTCCATGATTCATTGTTTGCGTATAACACCCAGTGTTCCATGCAGAACATGCCCTCTTTAATACCCATCACCAGGCTAACCCATCCCCCCACCCCCCTCCCCTCTAGAACCCTCAGTTTGTTTCTCAGAGTCCATAGTCTCTCATGGTTCATCTCCCCCTCCGATTTCCCCCCCTTT
>NW_028013355.1:0-787 GCF_054177405.1 Leptonychotes weddellii
GGGCTCCCTGCCTCTGCCTCTCTCTCTGCCCCTCCTCCCCCTGCTTGTACTCTCTCTCAAATAAATAAATAAAATCTGTAAAATAAATAAATAAATGACACGTGTTGTCTCTGCTGTCACTTCTCGCTGAGGGGCTGCAGAGGACGGGGCTGCCGTTCCTGGGCCACACAGTTTTCCTGGCCGGGCTGACATTCTCCCCACCACCTGTAGGCCCCTCACTTCATTCCCTGAGAGCCCGACTTTCTAGAGCAACGTCTGATGCCCATTATAGATTGAGTTCTCCTAAGCCACCCAAATGCATTTACCAGTTCTCAGCCACTTATCAGCAATTAAGCTTCCATTTTAGATGTCAAGACAGAAATACATTTTGCTGCTGAGTGGGGAGGCGTTCAGACGGGCTGTCAGACTCAAGTTCTTAATGTTCTTTTCAGTTTGGCAAAGACTTTCATAGACTTTTATACACTGTTAAAACCAGAGGGACCCTAGAGAGGTCCATTTTACGTAGTGGAAACTGAGGCCCAGGAGATTATGGTGAACCAAGGGCAGAGACAAGAGAGAACCATGCTGCATATATATTTTTTTAAGATTCGCTTACTTATTTTAGAGATAGAGAGAGAGAGAGACTGAGCGCAAGCAGGGGACAGAGCAGAGGGAGAGAATCCTCCAGCAGACTCCCCACTGAGCAGGGAGCACCAACATGGGGCTCAATCAGCTTGATCCCAGAACCCTGAGATCATGATCTGAGCTGAAATCAGGAGTGGGGCACTTTACTGACTGAGCCACCCAG
>NW_028013356.1:0-787 GCF_054177405.1 Leptonychotes weddellii
TTCTCTCTCTCTCAAATAAATAAATAAAATCTTTAAAAAAAAAAAACTAATGATGTAATATATGGTGATTAACATAACCTAATAAAATTTTGAAAAAAGAAAAGAAAAGAATAAGGAAGAGAAAATACATTTACAGTACTATATTTATATTAAAAAATCCACATATAAGTGGACCTACCCAGCTCCAAACTGTACTGTTCAAGGCTCAATTATATTTTACTGAAGAGAATAAGACTGAAATGGTTTTGGCAGATTTACTTCTATCACACAAACTATTTTCATCTGTCCTATTGTTTTGAGTCCAAGAGCATTCTCCAGGGATTTTCCCTGCAAATTCCACCAAAGCTAATTTACTCATTAGTCTCATAAAATGCTACATTCATTTGTGCCTTGCCACATTACTTCATACTCACTCTCCACACCCAGTCTCACCTCCACTGGTTACTTCTTTCTCCAGAGATCAGTTCATACCCCCAATTCCTTCATTAAACCTCCCCTGGGCACTTCTATCCATATCTACCTCTTCCCATTCATCACAATCAATACTACCTCACACTTTGATGTAAATACTGGAGTGTCTGACTTATCAACACATTTTCCATCCCCACTAAGATAACAGAGTGGGTCTCATAATTTTGGGGGTTTTTTGTTTCTATCTGATAATGCCTCTAGATGATCAAATAACAACTTAGTATCACTGTGCAGGTCAACTCAGTGTAAGACAACTGTTCAGCAAAGTCACCAATAAAATGTCTCCCAAAATCATGGGACTTAGAACCCTCAGTTT
>NW_028013357.1:0-787 GCF_054177405.1 Leptonychotes weddellii
GCCATGGGCTTCAAGCACTGCTCTCCCCTCAGCCTCACCTCCTGCTGTGGAGGCAACGTCACTCCCCATCTTGCCCCAGCTGCCCCGCCTGGCTCTGTCCCATTCACTCACCCTGACACGCGTCCAAGGAAGATGACTTAGTTTTCTCCTCCGTGGCTAGGAGCGCATGACGATGCTCAGAGTGTCTCGGGTGGGTTAGGAGGTGGTCTGGGTTCCTGACCCTTCTGTCTGTTCTCCTCAGACCTGCCCACTTGCTTTCCTCCTTTCTGCCCGCTTCCAGAACCTTTTTTATCAGATGCCTGATGGATTGCAGTTACCTTGTAATAGAAGTTCTTGTGAGCACTGCCATCTCCCACTTCAGTAGGTTTATAACGTAGAGATGTTGTTCTGTCACCTCTTTGCTCAGAAGCCCCCAGTGTGTTGATAAGATCCTGTGTGGGGCACAAGGGCCACCACAAAACTTGTCCGGAAGCACCACCACGGTGTGGCCCCAGGGGCTTTTCCTCCCTGTCTGCTTTCCAGACAGCTGGGCCTAGCCTCGTCCTTCCACCTGTCCTCCCACCGGACACAGCCCGGGTCCACCCCATCATGAAGCTTCCCTTCTGAGAATCCACTTAACCAGTTCATTAAGAACTTAGTGTTTTCCCGCAAACCGTGAGGTGGAGAGACAAAGGCCAGAGACTGAGTCTTGGCTCCACCATGTATGAGCTGTGCAGCCTTTAATGAACGACTTACTCTGTTTTCTCATCTGTAAAATGGAGTAATAATTACCAGCGTCTGCCTTGCG
>NW_028013358.1:0-11593 GCF_054177405.1 Leptonychotes weddellii
GACTCTGAAAAACAAACTGAGGGTTCTAGAGGGGAGGGGGGTGGGAGGATGGGTTGGCCTGGTGGTGGGTATTGAGGAGGGCACGTTCTGCATGGAGCACTGGGTGTTGTGCACGAACAATGAATCATGGAACACTTCATCTAGAACTAATGATGTAATGTATGGGGATTAACATAAGAATAAAAAAAAAAAAGAAAATGTGATAGGAAAAGTATGAATAGGGTAATAAGATAGAGCATCACTGTGAGAGGCTGTCTGGTCAGGGAATCAAGGAGAAAACTGTTTCAGCCAGAGTACACAACAAATACAAAGGTTCTAGTTTTATTTTGCTGCTTATGTGTTTTTATTTTGTTTCATATTGTGTTGTGTTGTTTGCTTTTAACCTGAGAAACTGAGCAGATAGTGGTCCTGTCACCGTGCCAGGAAGCGTGGGGTTCATCAGGTAACTGGGGTCAGAAAAAGCCTGGGAAATTAGAAATTTTCCTTCAAAATTGTAATTTCCTTAACTTTCCTTCAAAAATCTTAAATCTGGGCCACTTACTAGATGTACAAGAAGATAAGTGAAGTAGAAAATTTTGTGTATGAGACAGAAGCTCAGTTTTTGTTCCTTTTTTTTTTTAAAGATTTTATTTATTTTTCTGACAGAGAGAGACACATCAAGAGAGGGAACACAAGCAGGGGGAGTGGGAGAGGGAGAAGCAGGCTTCCCGTGGAGCAGGGAGCCTGATGCGGGGCTCAATCCCAGGACCCCGGGATCATGACCTGAGCTGAAGGCAGACGCTTAATGACTGAGCCACCCAGGCACGCCAGAAGCTCAGTTTTTATACAGTTCTGTATATTCTGGCGACTCTCATGAAGGGTCAAGGGTACTTAGAATAATCCTAGACACACATTATCTTCAATATTAAAGTGAGCTGAGTAGAATAGTCTGGGGTGGAGGGAGTTCTTCAAACCATAGCTAAAGATACTAAATTTCCTCATTTCTTTTTTACATGGAAAAAAGACATTGACCCCTTGAATATATTTGAGTTGCTGGGACATAAATTCTATTTATTATCTCTTTCAAAGAAGTCTAACCATGAGAGCACTAGTTTCTCTAAGAAATCTGTTAGGTGGACAAATTGCACGGATAAAATATATTGATTATGTGTCCCAAAAGACTTGACCATTACTGAGGCTTATTTTGCACATTTATTGTTCAAAATTTTAAATATTTCACATATTTTACTGAATTTAAAAGTATGTGACCTCATTAGATAAATAGGAATACATTTAATTTTCCCATCCTTCTTCCATAGTATACAAAATTTACCTAAAATGTTTGTAGTTTTCACTTAAGTTATTCTGAACTAATTCAGAAAAACCAGCCACATGATATGAAATATATTTTTCCCTCTTGACTCATCTTTCTTTTTGTGTTATTTTCTCTTTAATTACAGTTGATATTGTACTTGAAAAATGTCTTTGTGGACATTAACTCCACCATAAAACTTTGTGACTGCCATGTTCCACACTTCCCTTTAGGATTTTGTTCTTTACAGAAAGTGTATTGCCTTAAAGGGCAAAAATACAAACCTATATAGGGTACATGATATTTCCAACAAGTTAAATTACATGTAATGTTAATCAGAGCCTTTGGCAGAAATATCGTGTCTTAGACTCCAGAACCACCTACCATCAGCCTTGTTCACATGCGAATGAAAAATCCAGTGTACTTTGCTCATGACTCCTAGGTAATGTGGGGTTCTCTCCCAGATTAAGAAACCTCAGAAATTATTTAAGAATGTATCAGTTAATACAATAATAATGCTATGTAACAAATGATCTCAAAATTCTGGGGGTGAATTTTATTAAGTTTCTTCCCCACCCATGGGTGTCCATGTCATCTGGGGATGCCTCTGCTCCCTAATGTAGGTGCATCTTTTCTGTTTCCCATCCTCCCCCAGAACTGGTGGGCTCCTTCATGGAGATGGAAGAAACCAAAAGGCCAAGTCTCATCACTTAAGTACATTCCAGCCCCTGCTTGCAACAATCCATTGGTCATTTCAACCACAAAGAAGTGTCCATGGAAGACCTGATGCATGCCCAGGTGCCTCTTCTTATCCCCTACCTCTTGGAAATTTCTCTGGTGGACCAACCCAAAGATCTTCCTCTGTCGGTCTCCTGCAGCAACATTGTCTAAGCCACTTAACAAGACATGCTTCATAAACTTTCCTCTAACGTAAATCATTTTCCATGTGCAATTTTCTCTCATTTGAAAGCACTTGAAAGTGTTCACTACTGATTTTTTTTCTCAATTTTTATCACATGTGTTCAGCACAAAGCCTTAGGCAAAATAAATTCTTGTTATTGATGATGGAAACTGTATATGAGAGGGTAATGAATTTTGGAATCAGGCAGTTTTGGTTTAAGTTCTGTTTATCTATAGTGTATCCATCAAGATAACTACATTGTGTGTGTACTTTTAACAAACCGAGGTTTATTATTGCCTCCATGCCCAATGCAGTCCACAAGGGGCCATGGTCACCGTGGTTGTTCAGGCACCTAGAATGACGGAAACTCCACCTTGACATATGGTTTCACCACAGTAGGTAAAGGAAGCATCATAAATGGTGGACGTGGGAGAAAAGAGGGTCTGCAAAGACCTGAGAGGATGAGGGGCCAGGACAGAATAATGAGCTTATAAAACCTTACAGTCTTTGTTAAAGAATTGAGACTTTGTCCTTAGAGTGATCAAAAACCACGGGAGACATTGGAGAGTGACATAATCAGATTAGTATTTAAAAAAAAAATACTCCAAGACTTCCAATTCAAAATGGCGTACGGAACAGTCACTGAAATCCCCTCCTTCCCATTCCTAACTTACTTCCCCAACTGAAAGTGCTAAAATACTACTTCTTATGTTTTGTTAGTGAAAGCAAGTTATGTGGCCACACCTAACTAAAAAGGAGCTGAGCAGTACAATCTTACCACTTTCCTAGAAGCAGAACCATGAGAGAAGAACCTTAATTATTTATATGGAGGACAGCAAGACACGGCTGTGGAATAACTTTGGAAGCCACACAACTAGAAAGTAGACAGTTTGGAATTTAAATCCATGTTTCTAAGAAATGAAAACTCTCTTTTTTTAATAAGTTTTTATTTAAATTTCAGCTAGTTAACATACAGTGTGACTACTTTAGTTTTAGGTGTACAATATAGTGATTCAACACTTCCATACAACACCCAGTGTCAAGTTTTAATTAGAGCATCTCACTACTTTTCTGTGTGAAACAGGCTCTGTGTTAGAGAGTATGTGGTCACAAGCATTATTTCCTGCTCTCCTCCTACTACATCTTCTAGTTATGATGAGGAGGGTTTATAATGTAAAGATTGAATAACAATAAATTTTAAAAAAATGTTCCTCTCAGCTTATGGGGTGTTCAGGTTACCTAAGAAGAAAGGCTGGTAGACTGTCTTTCCAGAGACCTTGGAGGTAATGAATTTAGTGTGGGGCATGGTTTAAGGTTATGTGCATTACCAGTGGAGAGGTTCACTAATCTTGAGACCACTATGTAAACCTAAAATATCAATTTCTTCATGAGAAATACAACTTTTATAAGAAGAAGGATGCTTGTTTTCATATGGCAAGACCATTTTATTTTAGTTAGCTGGCCCAAACTGGAATCAAAAAATTGCTCAGTCAAAGCAGAATTAAATGAGGGAAAATAGATAAATCCAAGTATAATGGCATCAAGCTGACAATTCCACCTTACAAGAGAAATGTTCTCACTAATGGATTAAGGTATTTAGAGACCACTGGGTGCAACCCTTTGCATCCTAGCATCGTCACTAAATATTTTGTTATCATTTGGCTAAGGCTCCCTTTTATGGGACAGAGAGAAATGGGTTCTGTCACCTGCTTGATGGCCCTTCTTTCCTGTTTCAGTGTCTCTGTAGAAATAGGAGTTTATGTTCATTCTGGTTGCCAAGTCCCTTGGGCCTCAGAGCTGTTCTTCACTATCACACTTCATACTTTTGCACCTTAATTTTGATTCTATATTTTATGTAGTATTATAAGTGTAACTTTCAGAAGAAAGTAGTTTCCCATTATACCCAAATATTTCAGGATATCCTCATGTATGATAATTATAGCAAAGATGATGGTATAGAAACCAGCTTTAAATATTACTCCAGAATTACTTCTGGTGACTTCTGATTTCAGTGGAGAAAATATTGTCGCAATACTTGGAGGAAAATTATACGTGTTTGTCAAATTAATAAATGTGCACTCTGTTTACTCTAAAATTGTTTATAAGTAATTTCCAAGATGGTTTTCCAAACTCAGTAAGAACATCACTGTGAAAGATGTAGCTTTTGAAAACAGCTTGGCATGGTGGGGGGTGGGGGCACGTGGGTGTCTCAGTTGAGCATCTGACTCTTGGTTTCAGCTCAGGTCATGATCTCACGCTGGTGAGATCAAGCCCCATGTAGAGCCCTGTGTGGAACCCTGCCTTGGGCTCTGTGCTCAGCAGAGAGTCTGCTTAAAGATTCTCTCCCTCTATCCTTCCCCCGACTCACGCATGCTCTCTTTCTCTCTCTCTCTGTCTCCCTAAAATAAATAAGTCTTTTTAAAAAATAAAAATAACTTGGCATGTGAGCCAGAGAAGAAAGTGTTAAGTGTTTAGATAATGGGGAGAGAGGGAAATGGTTTTTAATCTTTTCAAATATTTACCCTATTTCCTACTGGTATCCTGTGATATTCAAAAGTATCTTCTGTTTTTGCACATATATGTCCCTGCCCCCCATAATTATAAGATTATAAGACAAAAGATTACAGGAATTATGTCTTCAAGCGCTTGTGAAATATTTGTAAGGACTTGTTGACATGACTGTGTATCAAGCCTATGGATTTCTTCACTGGATGGTTAGGGAAACAGGGAACAGGGTGGAACTTTCTTCTGAGAAAAGGAACATATTTTACTTAAATTATTCTCTTTATTCCTGGGAATGCCTGCTCTTTAGGGGCAGCTAAGAAAGTGTTTTTCTCCCTTGAGTCTAATTCTTCCTTTCTCTCTGGGTCACATTACTGTTCTCTCCTCCGTTGGAAGATGGTCACGCAGAAGTCAGTGTCATTATAGAGGGAAGAGAAGTTGACGGGAAAAGAAAGGGCAAAACAAAAGAGAAAGAACTGATGTGACTTGAATCCAGTTTGTTTGCACTTCGATTCCTAACTGAATTCCAACTGCGCCCCATCTTAGGTTTAGAAATTTTGACAAAAACTTGGTGATGTGGGTGATTCTGATTTCGTACATACCGTTCAATCTTCTATCCATCTGGTACATCTTCTTTCTTAATCAAACCTGACAACGTAATGCCCCTGCTTAGTATTCTTACATGGTTTTCTATTATCCTTGGGGGTAAATAACCCTGATGCATTTCACCAGGACCTCTAATCTTTTCAACCCATGCCTCATCTTTTCCTTTCCAATCATGCGAACATATTTTTAAAGTTTGTTTACTCTCATCCTCAATTTTTGTACATGATTTTCCCTCTGCCTGATAAAAATACCCTCTTAGCTTTTCTCTTGGATTAGTCACACTCAGTCCTTTCTGGTCTTAATCTAAAAATTACCCCAGGTGGTGGAAGTCTCTAGGAAATCTTCCTGCATATTGCCACAGCACTCAATCCCCTGACTTCACAGACTGAGCAATAGTATCTGCAGACTAGTAAGTTCATCTCACTAGACCTTCAACTTCAGGAAGATAGGAACTGTGTCTTATTCAATGTTCTATACCTAGGGCTTAGAACAGTATGCATAGATGATTCAATAACTATAGTATATCTCAGTGGCATGTTCTGTTTGGGGAAAATTACAATTTTGAGTCTTCATGATTCATTTATACCACAGTTAGTTGTGTCCCAAACAGCTTAAAAACAAAAGCAAAAAACTAAAACACACACACACACACACACACACACACACTATTATCTGAAGTATTTAGTTTGAGATAGCAGAGCTATCCTAATGGTGTATATGGCTATTGCAACTTCTTTTTCTACCCCTAAAAGCATTTTATTTGAGCAAAATCAGGTAATAAAATCCATAATAGACAAACTGTAAATGGCAAAATTTCAAAAGTTCAGAAGGAAGGGATGAGCCTTATGTGTGGGGAACAAGATGAGAAGGGCCAGGAGGGAGAGTTAGGGGCGCCTTCTCGGGAGATTCCTGGTGTAACCTGAAACCAGCTCCATACAGGGAGGGTAGAGAGAGATCAAAGACAGAGGCAGGCCACTCCAGATTCCAGGTGGCAGGTTTGATAAACAAGGGGACTTACTTACCAGGCTTGTCTTGGGTGGCTGCAAGATGAGCAGATTTCTGCACCTGCCCGCCAGGTTGAAAGTTTGATAGAGGCCTTAACTGGGTTTGGTAACGTACCCGGTCCAGAGAGCCTCAACACCACATTTTTATCTCCAGGCTATATCTTTGGAGCAGCATCTGGGGGTAGGGAAGGCCAGCAGAACACATACTGCATGTAAGTGGAGGAGGGGCCTCCAATTGCCTGGGTCCAGCTTGTGAGTCAACTGGTGGTCCCATCTTCTTGATAACCTCCTTCAACAGATCCAGTTAGAAATGATAGATATTTGACCCCACTAAGAGACTTCTGAAAATATGGACTGAAGACTTGTCTAGCCAGCTCTGTGCAGAGCCAAGTGATAGAGACAACACACAGACACAGATCGATCATTCTAGTGGGGTCAGTGGAGGAAAGACTTTCCTTATTAGCGTGGTCAATAATAGCAGGATTTGTTTAGGTGAACACTGCCTGCAACTACATTAGACCTCACACAACCATGTGCCCCTTCCTTCTGATACTCATGGGCATGGCCTTTAGTTAGATGACACTGGCTATGTTATACTTCGTTTATAATGTAAGCTCTTTTGACACAGGTGTGTGTGTGTGTGTGTGTGTACCTCATGAAACCATTTTGATTGCCAAATCACAAGTAAGAATGCTGGTACAAATCAAAGGAAAGCCTCCAAATGCTCAATACTGAATCTAAGTTTTTTTTCTCTAATATTTGACATTCAAGATCTATGTATGGGCATTTATTTAACTGCTAAAGCTTCAGACAGATGGCCTAGCTCATTGACCTTGACCTTGTCACTGAAAATGAAATAAATTGTGCTTTTTTGTGATTAGGAAAAAAAAGTTATGAAACAATAAAACATGATTTGTGCTTATAAATCACAGTTGGATTGATCATTAATCAATCATTAATCATTAATCAACTCAACAGAGTTGATACGCAACAGTGAACAGATTCATATGTCAGCACATGTATTTTGTCTCTGGTTTCAAATCGGGATATCCGGAAAAGATTTACAACAGGACAAGAGGTACGGTGTGGTGTCTTCCTCAAGTCTCCTATTCAACCTCTCTCCTTTTCCCAGAACTTTGCCCTGTCCCCACACAACAGCCACAGCCGAGCTTCTGAATCTCTTGCCCTGACCAATCTTCATTTCTCAAAAGGACCATGGTAATTTTTTATATAAAAAAATTATATTATTCTTTAAAACTTTATTTGCAATTAAACCCATTGTAGAATATCTGCAAATTCTTAGAATAGGGAAGAAGGAAAATACACTATTAGTAATGTCTGTCAGTCTTTCCTTTATATAAGCGTATTTTGTCATGATATCATTTTTTGCCATATTTTTTAAACAAATGTATGTTATGAATTTTTTAAAACACTTTTAAAGTCATGATTTTTAATGGTTATGTAATTATCCAACATATGGATCCATCATATTTTGTGTAAGCATTTCCCTATTATTGGATTTTATATTGGTTACAATTCTTTAATAAAGAAGAGGTATCAAATTATATAAATCTTTGTGACTTGGAGATTTTCAAAGTAATCCAGTAATCCAATTGCTGCCTGATAAATGCAATTACTGTTTCAGATTATATGTATCTTAAGCCACTGCATACATTTTGCAAATCCCTTATATTTAATGGTAGTAGATACTGCTATCCTTTATATACAAGATTGCCCAAGTCATTACATCCTTCCTTTTTTTTTTTAAGATTTTATTTATTTATTTGAGAGATAGCGAGAGTAGGAACACAAGCAGGGGGAGTGGGAGAAGGAGTAGCAGGCTCCTCACTGAGCAGGAAGCCCGACTTGGGACTCGATCCCAGGACCCCAGGATCATGACCTGAGCGAAAGGTAGACATGTAATGGACTGAGCCACCCAGGCGCCCATTCACTGAGATTCTTGAGTCTCTGTGTTTATAGTTTTTATCATATTTGGGAAAAAATTGATGTTATTTTTTGAAAATTGACCTTTGTTTCTCTCTGTTTCATCTTCGGGCACTCAAATTACACATATATCAGACTTTTTGAAATTGTCCCACAGCTCACCGAATCTTTGTTAATGTTTTCCTCAGTATTTATTTTTCTCTCTGTGTGTTTCATTTTGGATGTCTCTATTGCTATATCCATGATCTTTACTTCTATAATGTTTAAACTACTGTTAATTCCATCCAGTTTATTTTTCACCCCAGGCATTGCTTTCAACTCTACAAGAATTAGGTCTTCCCACCTCTCTGCTTATCATGTGCAGTTTAGCTTCTTCACATATGGAATAACTTTTAATAATTATTGTGATGTCTATATTAATTCTATTACCTGTATTTTTTTCAAGGACAGTTTCAATTGATTAATTGTCATTATGTACTGTATTTTTTATTTCTCTTCATGCCTGGTGATTTCGTATTGGATGTCAACCACTGCTAATTTTATCTTCTTGGGTGCTGGATATTTTGGTACTTCTCCATATATTCATAAGCAGTTAATCTATGTGAAAATTATTTGGTCCTCTTCGGCTGTTTTTTTAAAGATTCTTTAGGCAGGAGCTCCACTTTTAGTCTAAAGTTAATTTTATTCCACTTATGGAGCAATCCCCATATTTCGTTCTGTACCTGGATACCCAGTGTGTCATGAATTATGAGGTTTCCATTCTTGTTGTTGGGAACAGGCGCTATATTCCTGGCCCAGTGTAGGTTCTCTTTATTATTCCCTCTAATTCTTTTGGAGGCTTTTTCCCTGGTCTCTGGGAGTCACATGCATGCACTGATCAGTACTTAGCTGAAGACTAGAAGGAACTTTCTGCACATCTCCAGATCTCTCTCCCTTTCTCTCCATCTGTCTCACTCACCCTCACTCCTCTCTCTCTGCAGCTTTTTCCTCTCTGGTAATCTCCCCTCAAAGTCTAGCCACCTTTTCCTCCCCATACCATCAGCTCCTTTTCTTTGGTTTAGGGTGAACACTAAACTAACTTCTCAGGTTCTTCAACATGGCACTCTAGCCTGGACTCACTCCCAAAGCAAGAAGATTGGGGCATTCTAGGATTCACCTAGCTTGTTTCTCATGTCTCAGAAACAGCTGTCCTTTATTACCTGCTATGCAATATCATGAAAACTGTTGTTTTGTATTTTTTCATGGTTTTTATTTTTGGTTGTTTTGGATAGAAGGGTAAATCCAATCCCTATTACTCCACATTGGCAGATGTGGAAGTCATTTGTGCTTAGTTTTATAGTATGCTGAAAATCTTTCTATACCATGTCAATGGATATAGAATGTATCCTATGCTGTATCAGGAACCAATGAAAAACCTTTTAAAATATACTTAGATGTATTTTTAAACAATTTTTATGTATTTTAGAAGTCATTTGGCATTGTCTAATGGATTGGAGAATGAGAGATGACATTTATGACACAAGTTAGGTATTTATCATGAATTCATAATTTACATAATTACATAGTATTATAAATTCTAAGTTTTGAAGCAGTTCAATGGAAGTGTGAATGGAAACAGTGGGAATGATAAAAGTTGAAGCTTATTTTAGAAAGTTACACAAAATTGCCTTGGCATAATGACTGTCTTAATTTGGGTTTCCCTGAATGTACAGCCTTAGTCCAGGACTTTTGTGGACAGAAATTTTTGAAAGTTGTCTCACTCATCTTATTCCCTATTTACTTTGTTTCTCTCAATAATTGACTTAATTTCCCCCTTCCTTTTGAAATACAGAACATGATAAGAACCCTAGAAGAATCTACCAGATTGCATATTTGAGTCTCACGTTCAAAGTTAGAATGGTCTCAGCAGCCTAAGATAGGTGATGCTGATCCACACAGTGTAAGGGTGTTTCTGTCACCTTAATTCTGAAGATGTGAGTCCAATGAAGCATATGAAGATATTTCATTTTTCACAGTTAGGATAGTGAGTGGCTAAGGGTGTGAATCTTGGAGTCATTCTGCCTAAATTCAAATCTGGACTCTTTCATGCCAGTTTTGTGAACTCAGATCTGCTAATAACCCCTGTGTGCTTCAAGTCTTTACCTACAAATTGGAGATAACATGACTACCTCTGTCATGGAATCGTTGTGAATATTCAATGATTCCATACGTGTAAAGTTCTTAGAAAAGTGCTTAAATAGTCAGCATGCAAAAATATCTGGCTATTATCATTTTGTTAGCTGCAAAATAGTTATTTTTTCCTGGAAAACTTGGTAGTGCTTTAATGCTACATGATTATTTTACTACAGTGTGCCTGCTATCCAATTACCATATATAGAGAAAGGTTATTACTGTATTAACTACCCAGCAGTAATCCCAAGGAGACTTTGTGATTAAAGAGATGGAGCTAAGTTCTTTCCAAATACTTTGTGCTCTCATATGACCCTTTATGATTTGGGGCAGTAATATCCATGGAATAGTATTAGCATAAGATGTCACCTAATAATCACACACAAAAAAATCATTTCATTAAGGACATTTGAAAAGAAGGAAATGCCTCATTTTCTTCTTAAATTTTTATAGTGTATTTATTAAAAATAAGAAAGAAAAGATTGCATTTGAATCCTGCTTAGAACTATATCAGAAATGGTTTCTATGTAGCGTCTTGAGGTCAAACTAAAATGCGAATGTTTAAAGGTCTACTATGCAGAAATGATGATGGTCAATGATCCTGCATTCTCTCTCTCTTTTTTTTTATTATTTATTTATTTATTTATATTTTCTGGTTGTAACACTTTTTTTTTAATTCTTATGTTAATCCCCATACATTACATCATTAGTTCTAGATGAAGAGTTCCATGATTCATTGTTTGTGCACAACACCCAGTGCTCCATGCAAAATGTGCCCTCCTCAATACCCACCACCAGGCTAACCCATCCTCCCACCCACCTCCCCTCTAGAACCCTCAGTTTGTTTTTCAGAGTCCATCGTCTCTCATGGTTCGTCTACCCCTCCGATTTCCCCCGCTACATTCTTCTGCTGCCGCTAACTTCTTCTTTTTTTTTTTTCTTAAAATATATTGCATTATTTGTTTCAGAGGTACAGCTCTGAGATTCAACAGTCTTGCACAATTCACAGCGCTTACCAGAGCACATACCCTCCCCAGTGTCTATCACCCAGTCACCCCATCCCTCCCACCCCACCCCCCACTCCAGCAACCCTCAGTTTGTTTCCTGCAATTAAGAATTCCTCATATCAGTGAGATCATATGATACATGTCTTTCTCTGTTTGACTTATTTCACTC
>NW_028013359.1:0-787 GCF_054177405.1 Leptonychotes weddellii
GTGGGAGGAGACCCGTGAGCTCCTAAGTCTTTAGTGGGCCCGGGGCCAGTGATTTCGGCAAGCTTGCCTAAATGGCCCTCCATGGCGGCCATCTAGCCAGCGATAAATCTGCTCCCATGTCCCTGTGCCACGCTGAGGTCTTTGCCACTCTGATGGCGAAATGGCACCTCCAGGTCGCTTGCATTTCACACAGGTAGGATAGCACGGTCCACGCTGGGGGTGGGGAAGGGTCCCGCATGTCCAGGGCTCATGTCAAGGACAGACAAAACTTGGTGAAAGATTTACTGTAGCAGGGCATGACGGTGTGTGAAGGATTCCCTCGGGCGGGAAGGCCCGGGACAGGCGCCCAGGCCGTGAAAGGGCGCAGGCGCAGGCCGGGAGGGGTGGCCGCCGGGGGGAGGGGGGCGCCGGGGGCCGTGAGGGTCGTTGGTGGCGGCGGCGGCGGTGGGGGATAAAGATAGGCCATCTCATGGAGAGCCTCAGTTTGTCCTCGGGGCACTGGGGAGCCAAGGCAGGAGAGGGAGAAGGGAGGACCCAGGGAGGAGGCCAGCAGGGGCGACCCTAAGAAATGAGGCCTGTCCCCCTTAGAAATAATGAACCCAGAATGGAGCGGAGGCTGATGTTTTATTCATGGCCCGCGCAGAGCCATCAATTACCCGCTCCTGCCACACGGCCCGGCACCGCCTCCATCATCCTGCCATCCCAGGCTATTTTGGGCTTGGGCTTGGCCTCGCCTCCCCCATCATCCAGGCCCCTCTCCCTGCCTGGGTTGGGGGGCCCTTGTCCA
>NW_028013360.1:0-787 GCF_054177405.1 Leptonychotes weddellii
CTTGAAAAAAAAAATTATTGGTCATGCACACCAGCCTTCTTTAAAGGTATATTGACTTCAGGTGGACACAGTCTGAGTTGATCCTCTGAATGTGATTTGATGCCATTATCCTTATATATTTGTGCCAAAAGCCAGGAGTCCCCAAATGTAACAATTCCATGGACATCATTCTTCTATGATAGGCTCTCAGAGGAACCTGCATATCTTCACAACATTGATCACAGTTCCTTATTTGTTCAGTGTCTTCTCCCTTGCTGAATTTGAAACACTTTGATGATAGAAGCTGTTTCTGTCTCATTAATGGCTCTAACCTCAGCATCTACCACCGAGCTACATGGGGCTGCCTCTGGGAGTTAAAGATGCTGGAGGATGGAATCAGCTGCTACCACCTGGAGGAAGTGCCACAAAGAGAAGGAAGCTCCTTCTCCCCTCTCCTGTCATCTAATGTCATCTGGAGCCCCCACTGGTAGAACCTAATAGGAACCTAAGAGACAAGGAGGAATGCCATTTTCAGAGTCCTGGCTCACAACACAGATCAGGGTCTAGAAGGGTGGATGGACCTGAGTGACAGTAACTGAATGATCAGCACAGTCCCCCCATTCAGATTCCCAGCATCTAAACATCTTTCTGCACGTTTTTAACTCAACAGGACAACACAACTTTGTTTCTGCCTAACAATATGTGACTGCTCTTCCTACAGTGCTCTTGTTCTTTCCCCAAGAAGAGGAGACACGAAGTTCCAACTGGTACAGTGTCCTTCTCTGGGTGACATGAGTGATTTTTCTAG
>NW_028013361.1:0-787 GCF_054177405.1 Leptonychotes weddellii
ATCTCTTAACAGACTGAAGGATTTTATATGCAGAAAAACCTAACGATTCTGTGCCCCTCCTCCAAAAAAACTATTAGCGGTAGTATATGCATCGAAGTCACAGGATACAAAATCAAAATGCAAATATCAGTTGCATTTCCATACATTACTGATGAACAATAAAAGTGATCCTTACAAGGTACCCCCAATTTTTTTAATATTTTGTTTGAGAGAGAGAGCACAAGCAGGGAAAAGAGTGAGAAACAGGGTTCCTGCAAGCAGGGAGCCCGATGTGGGACTCAATCCCAGGACCCTGAGGTCATGACCTGAGCCAAAGGCAGAGGCTTAATCAACTGAGCCACCCAGGTGCCCCAAGACATACAAAAATTAACTCAAAGTAGATCAAGACCTAAATATAAAGAGTTAAAGCATGAAACTCTTATAAGAAAATACTGGAGAAAATCTTCACAACATTGGATATGGCAATCATTTCTTGGATATGACATCAAAAGGAAAAGACAACAAAATAAAAAATGGATAAATCTGACTTCAAAGTTAAAAACTATTTTGCATCAAAAAACACTATCAGGAAAGTGTAAAGATAATGCAAATGGGAGAAACTATTTGCAAATCTTCTATCTAATGAGGAATTAATGTCCAGAATACAGGAAAAAGTACAAGAATCCAATTAAAAAAAAAAAACGGGCACAAGACTTAAAGAGACATTTCTTCACAGATATAAAAATGGGGTGCCTGGGTGGCTCAGTTGTTAAGCGTCTGCCTTTGGCTCAGGTCATGGGGCAGGGTC
>NW_028013362.1:0-787 GCF_054177405.1 Leptonychotes weddellii
GAGAGTGTGTGTGGGGAGGGGATGATTCTGGGGGTGAAACTTGGCTGAAAATCATCACAGCGTTTAGCGTTTGTCTCTGTCAAAGCGATGGAAGGTTTGTCGGTTCCTGGGTGAGGGAAGAAAATGTATTTCGTCCCCAGTCGCCTGTACCTGAGGGCAGGCCCCCTGCTACGGGACATTGCTGAGATGCGCACGCTTGCCCAGAGCAGCTGACCGGGTCTCTGCAGGCCTGGCTGCCTCCCCGGAATGTCAGAGGCTTGTCAGACTGCCCCGGCATGAAGTTCGTTGTTGACTTGATGGGTTCTTCCTGACAAACTCGGTTTTTAGGAAAAGCCTGTTTGTAGATGTGTGTGATTAATGCCTGTGGGCTGTGATAGATGCGCTTGTATGGCTTTTCCTCCGCTCCCTGACGGTTGGTGTCGTGGGTGCCCAGGCACTGTCAGAGCGCGAGGCTGAGGCTGGGTGGGCGTGCGGTGCCCTGGCCGTGGGCAGAGCAGGAGTGTGGCTGGGGAGGGGCGCGGGGACAGCAGCATACGGACGGGTCTGTGGGAGAGACAGAAAGCCCCCCGCCCCCGCCCCGCCCCGGGAAGGGGGCAGTAGCTGCAGGGGTCCTGCAGCGGGAGCACACCTGGTGGTTTGGAGGCCTGCTGCGAGCCAGTGGGCCCAGCCCCGCAGAAAGGGGGCGTCAGGGATTTCTGGGACTGGGAAGAACGCATTCTCTGTGACCTCACGTAATTGAAAAATCTCGATTTCCTAAACGTAAATGTGTTTTGTGTACGGAAGCAAC
>NW_028013363.1:0-787 GCF_054177405.1 Leptonychotes weddellii
GTAACATGTCATTGGTAACAAATGGGAAGAAGCCGCAAAAAGAAGGAGAAGGGGTAAAGAGTGAAGACTACGATTGTTATTTTAAACAGGGTGGTCGCAGAATGTTTTGTTGAAAAGGCACCAATTGAAGTGACAATTGAGAATGATGGTGACAAGACGAAGACAATGACATTGGTGATGACCACAGGTGTCCTCTGCTGGGGCTATGTTCAGCACTTGGCATGCATCATCTCTTACAACCCTGCGAGTAGATGCTGCTACTGACTCCTATTTTAAGGGGAACACAAAGTTGAATTATCTTTTTCAAGGTCACCCCACTAGTACCTAGCTGTTCTGTTGCCACTGACGCATTTTGATTCGGGGACCAAAGAAGGAACGCATCCACCAGCACCAGGTATGGAGTGACGGCAGCCAAACGCTATGGCGCAGTGCGCAGAGTGGAAGAGGGCATAGTCACTGATGGATGTATTTCTAGATGCCAGGTAGACCCTCCCATCGCTTCCTGCTTCCCATCGGAGGTATTGCTTTACCTGATCAATGTCTGCCTTGTTCTAATCTTCCTCAGTGTCAATCTTATCAACACTGTCTAGAAATGCGGGAGCAATTCACAGTCATACCTCGCTGCAAATACTAGATGAATGACATTTCACTTGGATGTTTTCTAGGACATGCTGGTGACCTGGAGTGCATCTACATACAGGCATCCATGAGGTTTGTCCCTCTATGCTTTCCTATCAACTGGCTGGTCACACCGGGAAGCCAGCAAGGAAGGGGGGGATACACCAGA
>NW_028013364.1:0-787 GCF_054177405.1 Leptonychotes weddellii
ATTTCACTTTGGTTTGCTTCTTTGTTCAGTGGGATGGAAAGAAGTGTGGCTTATTTAATTTCCAAGTATTTGGAGATTTTACAGGTATTATTCTGTAATTTATTCCAAATTTAATTCCATTTTGATTAGAGTTAATTTGATTTCAATTCTTTTCAGCTTGTTGAGATTTGCCTTATAATTTGGGACATAGTCTGAAGTTCCACATGTGCTTGAGCAGAATGTGTCTTCTGCTATTGTGTTGGGGTGACTTCAGTTTCCTGTAAATACCAGCTAGGTCAAGTTGGTTGTGTTTAATGTCTTTGGATCCCTATCGACTTTCTATCTGCATGAGTCTGCATCAGTAAGGAAGAGTATTGAAGTCTGCAAATATAATTATAGAGTTTTTTACTTCTTTCATTTCTATCCATTTTTCTTTTATCATTTTGAAACTCTGATACTCTTACACATTTAGGATTGTTATGCTATCTTTATCAATATACTCTTCTATAATTATAAAATGCCTTCCTTTATCCTTAGCAATAGTCCTTGTTTTGAAGTCCACTTTATTTGACAAAACAGACGCCTCAGCCACCTTTTCTTAGTGTTTGCGGAGTGTAGATTATCTCATCTCTTTTAAGCTATCTTTTTTTTTCTATTTATAGTGGATTCCTTTTTTTTAATTATGTTATGTTAATCACCAAACATTACATCATTAGTTTTTAATGTAGTGTTCCATGATTCATTGTTTGCATATAACACCCAGTGCTCCATGCAGAACATGGCTCCTTAATACCCATCACCAGGCTAA
>NW_028013365.1:0-787 GCF_054177405.1 Leptonychotes weddellii
AAATTATCTTGTTTAGATAGATACCTCTTACCGGCTTATGGTCTATCTCCTGCATTCACCATGTAAGCTCCAGAAGGGCAGTTTTTCCTATTCATCCTATTCATAGCACCTGTAAGGGTTCCTGGCAGATAGGTAGGCACTAGTAAATATTTGTTGAAGAATGAATGCTCAGCATAGGGTAGCTTTTTTTTTTTTTTTTTGGCAAAGGTATTACCAGGCAAAGGCACCTTGGCACCCCCAGAGTGAGTGCAGGGCAAGAGTTGGAATGGAAGACACCAGGTCTGAGACACCAAAATCCAGAGAGCATGTGGGAGAAGTCACTTTCCCTCTCTGGGTCTCAGATTATCGGCAAAGTAAATTGGATTAAATGACCCCTAAGGTCCCTTCCCCTCTTGGAAATTCTGCGTCTAGGTGTTTTCCTGCAGAAAAACAGCCCAAAGCTCCCTCACCCCAACAAACACACACACTCAATATTAGATTTATGGAAGTAGGGGGCAAGGGGCACTTAAACACAGCAGTGTAGGGGAAAAGGTACTAGAAGATCTGGGTTTGAACATAGATACATATAATCACCTCTTCTGACTTTGAGCATGTTACTTAGCATTTGTAAGCCTAGTTTCCCCATCTGTAAAATGGGGGAACACACTTACCTCTTGGGACTGTGAAGATAGTTCAGTGAGGTAACTCTGAAAAAGCCAAGAGTTTGGAACCTAGTGCTGTGGGTTAGTCTTACTCATCCTTGTCAAGAGAATGCCATATAGTTGGATTAAATAAATTGATTACCAAT
>NW_028013366.1:0-787 GCF_054177405.1 Leptonychotes weddellii
ATGACAATATGAATGAAAGGCAATGTTCACATGAGTTTGGGAATCAGGCAGGCCTTGAAGGTCTGCTTCACCTTTTAAGAGAAATATAAAGTTGAAAATCTGCTTTTCTTCCCTGAGCCTCAGTTTTCCTTTCTGTAAAACGAGGTCATTAATACTTATTCCACAGGATTTTTTGTGGAGATTATAAGTGGTAACGAATGCAAGACATTAAGCATTGAACCTACACACACCAGTTGCTCAATAAAAATTGGTGATGATGATGATGGTGGTGGTGATGATGATCTATAAGTATTGAGAGAGAGGGCAAAGATCATTAAGGACTGGGAAAGATATATTAATAGCTGTTCCAGACTGATTTCATTTATTATTTAACTTGGGTCATTAATTGGGTAAACCAAGGAAATACCATTAGCCCTAATCTGTCTTCATTTTATAGTCTTTCATTATACTATATGTTTGTATTCAAAATGATACCATGTTATCTATGAAGAGGAAGCTTCAGTCTGTTAATAACTGTACCAAGTCACTAATTTTGTTTATGACCAATGTGCTGCCTCGTTTAATAGCTCATTGCTTATTGATGGTTTCGGTCAATTCATAGTGAAGATATTTATACATTTAGGCCTCCCTAGACTTGAAATTAACTTACCAGATTGGGGCAAATCTGTATTTCGTTGAAGGTAACAACTGTACAGCTTTCATTATCACATTCCCTAAGGAAAACATTTTAATTTTTTTTTTTTTAAGATTTTATTTATTTGAGAGAGAGTACATTAGAGGGGGGACT
>NW_028013367.1:0-787 GCF_054177405.1 Leptonychotes weddellii
ACGGTTTCAAAAAGCCTCTAGTTCATGACAGACCATTGTCAAAGAAAGAAAGGCCACGAATGCCATTTTTGTGTATTTCTTGTCCTTTCAATAAGCTCGGCTCCCGAAGGATAGACCACTCATTCACTGGTCATCTGGGGCTGCCCCGGGCATTCCTGGAGCCTGGGGAACAGGGGGGCTGCAGGCCGAGGAGGCGTCCGGGCTGGAGGGAGCCCAGGAAGGACCCAAGCTGAGACCTCCTGCTCTGGCTGGTGGATGCATCCGGGGCTCGGATGATGGCCAGCATCGCCTGCCCTGTGTGCTGGGCTCCGCAGCCCCATCAAGCAGATTTCCCCACACCGCCCGCCCCAGGAAGCACAGTAAGTGCGTGGCCAGGGGATAAATGCGTGGTTCTCAGAGCTGATACCAGCCCTCCCCGGCACCAGTGGGGCCAAGTGCGTGAATACTGATTTTAAATGACCTTTGTCTGTGAGCCGGAGACCTCCGGGAATGCTCTGCCGTGTACAGCAAGTGTTCAGCCACAGTGACGTCAGGCCTCCAAGGCAGAGAAGGATGAAGAGTCCATGCCAGGAGGGCTCTTCTGATGCCCGGAGACAGGACTAAAGGAACAACCTCGAACACAGGGTGGAGAACAGGATGCCGGCGCAGCCGACAGAACAGAGGTGACCCTGGGAACACAAGCCCCTGGGAATGCAGAGAAATCTGCAGGAAGGGTCTGGCCTTCCGAATTCAGAAAGTGTTTGGATCAATCTTAACTAGACGGTGGGGGTCTGGGAGTCCCCCCCCC
>NW_028013368.1:0-787 GCF_054177405.1 Leptonychotes weddellii
TGCTTCACACTCCATTCCTGGTCTTACATCTGAGTTTCACTCTTCCCTGGAACGTTCTTGTTGACTATGGCTCTTACCTCCAATAAACAGATTTTTCCCTGTTGTTTTTCAATATAACCCCATCCATTTTTCATCTTACAGTATTTCCTCAAATATTCTGGTCTACCATGAGTTTCCTTTCCTTGGTGTTCAATACTGTTATGGCTTTATTTTTATTCATTTTTTTAAAATGTCTTTTCAGTCACTTCTATATGACTTAGGAAAACAGAGGACATGATGGCTATCAACCACCTGTTCATCTTGAATGATGTTCTAGTATTTGGGAATCTTCGACTAGAACACTAAAAGCTTCCACAGTTGAATGTAAAAATAACATATGTGTCCACATACATGAAGTCATGTACTCAGTGACCTGCCAGGTCTGAGGACAGGTGAGGCAGACCACCTGCAAGCTATCATCAAGCAGGTCAGCCCTATACACTCAGCCATCCCTCCACTTCCATACAGGTTAATATTACACCCACCATCCCCCTACATAAATAAGGAAATCTGGCAAAAAGAAGAGAAAGACCTAGAATCTGAAGTCCCGACCAAGGCTCACAAAGATCAATAAACAATCACAAGGGAAGTATAGATGTAGGGAAACTCAGTGATCATCTAGATCAATATCTTATGTTGGCCCATGGACAACATGAAATTCCAAGACTTGAAGCTATTTTCTCAAGGCTATACAGTTACTAGTGATACACTTAGGACTTGAATCCTGATATTTTTATATCTAGATTAT
>NW_028013369.1:0-11591 GCF_054177405.1 Leptonychotes weddellii
ATGACCTGAGCCGAAGGCAGCTTAACTATCTGAGCCACCCAGGCGCCCCAGTGTTTTTTTTTTTTTTAAGATTTTATTTATTTATTTGTCAGAGAGAGAGAGAGCACAAGCAGGGGGAGCGGCAGGCAGAGGGAGAAGCAGGCTCCCCACTGAGCTGGGAGCCTGACTTGGGGCTCGATCCCAGGACCCTGGGATCATGCCCTGGGATCATGACCTGAGCCGAAGGCAGTCGCTTAACCATCTGAGCCACCCAGACGCCCAAGAGTACAGATATGTCTTGGTAATCAACTAAATAGAGGGTAGAGCTGATATTTTAAAAGACTGTCGTTAAGAACTGTGCTGTTTATTCTGGTCTTCGTTTATTGCTTCCAGGCCCGAAGCTACCGTGGAGCAGGAATGAGCCTCCATGCTGCTCAAGCTGTGAAAAGCCAAGTTGCAGAAGAGGTTGAGCAAATATGGCAGAGTCCAAACAGGGGCTGCTAGAGTTACAAAGCCCTGAGGCCCTAAACTGTGCTTGTGCGTGCCCCACCCACCTCTCTGCCGGCCCGTAAGGATTGAGACTAGCAGACCAGCACCATCAGAGCTCTTCTACTCTTCGTCATAAACTTGGAACATTCTGGGATGCTTAAAGAGACTAAAGCAGTACGCTCAACTTCAAACTTCTTTTGAATCCACTCTCCCCAAGAGACGATAGGGTAGAAAATAAATCTTGTCACATCAGTCCTTTTCTTAAGGCATGGAGACTTTGAGACCCTGAGGAAAGCTGTGAACCCTCTTTCTTTCTCCCAGAGCCACCCTGTTAAGGACTCCAACATCCCTATGCAGTATTTTGTGCAATCTTGGAGGGTGTATGTAACCTCTGATAACTAGATTGAGAACCCAGGTTTTAAAGACTTTGCAATGTACCAGAAAGTCTAGATTCTTTAAGCGGCCTACACATTCCCCCAGATAGGCCATGCCTCTGTGTGCCTACTCTCTCACGGCTCATCTCCTGCCATGTCTCCTCTCCCAAGATCCTAAAGATGGCTGCTCCTAAAGCATGTTGTGCTGATTTGTGCCTCAGAGTATTTAATTATACCCTTTCTTTTCTATCTTCCTGGTGAATTCTCACAAAACCTTCAGGAACAACTCTGAAAATTAAGTTGTCCTTAGTGTCTCTCCTCATTCTCGCATAATTGCTCGCCCACCTCTTTGCCCACAGTGTATTATATAGACTTCTATAAGGCATTGGTCACTCTCTGTTGTAGTTATTTTTGACATGTGGGTCTCCAATTTAAAAAGTGATTTAAGGGATGCCTGGGTGGCTCAGCGGGTTAAGCGTCTGCCTTAAGCTCAGGTCATGATCCCAGGGTCCTGGGATTGAGCACCCCGTCGGGCTCCCCGCTTACTGGTCAGTCTGCTTTTCCCTCTCCCTCTGCCCCTCCCCCCACGCTCTTTTTCTCTCTCTCTCTCTCTCTCAAATAAATAAATAAATAATAAATTAAAAAGAAGAAAGTGACTTTTAAGAGCATTAACCGTTTTTTAGTCACCCCTGCATCCTTCGAATAGAGCATAATTCCTAAAACATAGTTGTTGTTTAGAAAGCTTTTTAGTTTCTTTTTTTTTTAAGATTTTTTTAAATTAATTTATTTGAGAGAGAGAATGAGATAGAGAGAGAGAGAGAGCATGAGACAGGGGAGGGTCAGAGGGAGAAGGAGACTCCCTGCTGAGCAGGGAGCCCGATGCGGGACTCGATCCTGGGACTCCAGGATCATGACCTGAGCCGAAGGCAGCCGCTTAACCAACTGAGCCACCCAGGCGCCCCTAGTTTCTTAGAAACTATCCAGAATCCTAAAAATCTTCCTGTTGGTTATGGACGCAGAGGCTCAGAGAAGTATTTGTGGAATCAAATGTTGCTAGAGATTCTAGGACTGCAAAGATTTATGGTATTTTGGAGCATGTTCCTGTGCAGAAAATTGGTTTGGCCAAATGTCTCAATGTGTTAAAGAGGAATATTTACAAGGATCTGATTTAATTAAAGTACGTCCCCCATGATTAACTGCTAGACTCTAATTATTGACTTGGAAGTGTTACAGGAATGTCTAATACCATAAGATTTTGTAGAATGGCTTTCCCCCCTCATTTTCAAAGAACACAATCATCAGTCAATTTAGTTGGAATATTTTACAAGTGGATCATAGATTGATACCTTTATATTCTTCCAGACTTGAAGAATGAGAATCTTTGCTGAAAGTGTTTCATTGTGCTGCATGGTATAACAGAAAGAGAAGGGCTTAATCCCAGCATGTCACCCAGTGGTTGTTTTTCACCTCGTAGGGTCTTCAGATATGGAATGGGCTCAGATGAATGATGAGGACTAAATAGGATAAGAGGCGGGGAGAGGAATGGGATGTTTGGCAGGACCAGTCTGTCGAGAGGACCCTTCCATGTTGAATACATGGTGCAAGCTGGGAGCAGAAGTTATCTGCCATGGGGCGAGATTGAGAGAGTGGCCCCAGTGGAGGATGAAACCTGATGCCAGCCTAGGAAAGGAGAACAGCCTCTAATTATTTTTGCAAAATTACTCCATTGCTTTAAAATCTTCCTGGAATAGTTAAACAATTAGAGGGAATCAAAGGTGTAGAGTGAATAGAACACTGCTTTGGCTTTGGATCTACCATTTTGAACCTTTAATAAGATGATAGACACGGTGCACATGTGTATACGGTTTTATTTCATTCTTAGAACAACCCCATAGAGGCAAAGAAATGGTTTTGTTGTTATTATTACATCCATTCCATACACAGCTCCGCAGACTGACTCTTAGAAAGATTAAATAACTTTTCCAAAGCAAGGCAGCTATCTGTGGCACCTGGATGCAAATCCAGGTCATTTAGGACATAACCATGTCACTCTCCTGCCACTTGAGCTTGTGGAGCTTTAGATCCCTTGCCGATGAAATGCAGGCCATGATTCCTCCTCATCTTGCTATAAGATTTAAACGAGATAATACATGGTAAGTGCCTCATGATAACTGCAGGATCTGTATAGCTTGATAAAAATAAAGGTTGATCTCAAAGGAGGGTGTGGGCGTGTGTGCTTGTGTACGTGTTTGTCTCAATCTGAGGAGTGGGATATTTTTTACCTGCTGACATGTGGGTACCATGAGAAATTGGCTGGCAGTCAGCAGGCAGTCCAGGGTTTATGACCCTGGCTCAGGGCTCCAAAGCACATCAGACTCTGAGGTAAATAGGAGGGATCCAAGGTCAGGATGCCGATGTGATGAGGTAGTTTGTACCCACTGTGTTTGTCTTTTAAGTAACTTACAAAGAAAGAAACAAGCTCATACCCATTGCCTGAATTTACACCCTGGGGACATGAGGGGTGGGACAAAGGAGCTGGGCTAGAATAAAGGATTTATTTATTTTTTTCTCCTGCTTCATGAGTAGCCAAGGCCAAGGTGTTCTTGCAGCTACCCTCCTCACCCCCTCTCCACCAGCAAAGGTAGGAAAGCAATTGTACTTCTATTATTTAGGCATAAATACTTCAAGGATTCTATCTTTTTTTTAAGATTTTATTTATTTATTTGGGAGAGAGAGAGAGAGAAAGCATGAGCAGGGGGAGGGGCAGAGGGAAAAGCAGGCTCCCCGATGAGCAGGGAGCCCCATGCGGGGCTCAATCCCAGTACCCCGGGATCATGACCTGAGCCAAAGGTAGATGCTTAACCTCTGGGCCACCTAGGCAACTCTTCAAGGATTCTTTCTAAATAGTGGGTTAAACACACACACACACATACACACAGACACACTCACACACAGACACACAGACACACACACACAGGATTGCTACAGAATAATTAGGATACAAATTCCACACTATGCCTCAGACATAGTAAGAATTTAATTAGCTTTCAGCATTACATAGTTGGAAGCTTATAGATTTAGTGATCAGAAAGACCTAGTGCAAAATCCCAGTTCTACCATGTATGACATTTAGTCCACTCCCTAATCTCACTTAGCCTCGAGTTTGCACATCTGTAAAATAGGACTAAGAATATCTGCCTTGCAAAGTTTGTTCATGAATAAGTGATGTGGAAAATATAATGCAGCTAGCTCAGTGCTTGGGTCAGCAAATGTTAGTTGCTTTTTCCCCAACAATAAGAATTTCCAATAGATTGCTTGACGATTTTGACCGTGTTGACCATCACTACCTCTCCATCACCCCACCACCAACCATTCTTCTGTAACTTTTTTTTTCAGGATGTAGCACTTGTTCTCTGCCCCTAGAGGAACGAACTTCCTTTTCTGCATTCTTACTTTACCGTCACCCATAATAGCCATTTGATAATCTCCCTTTTGACTGACACGAGCAAAGAAAATGGGCTGTGTGCATGGCAGAGAATTGGTGGTGCCTTTTGAATGTCCTTCTTCCTGCAGCAGAAATCCTGCCCCGTATGAATGGGATCATCTGCTGCATGTGGATATTTGATTCCCTGAATCCCTAACTGGACTATTCTATGTGCACTCCATTTTCTTAAATTATCTGGTTACCAATTTTTCATTTCTTTATCATTTTATTCTTGCTTTATTCTTTTGCTCCAAATATGTTGCCACGTCTCTGAGCTGTCAATCTGGACTATCCTTCTGATTAAATAACATCTTTTTGTTTGGACTTGATGGATCAGTAGATTAACACTCAAGATAAATGGAATCAAGGTGCCACATCCGGGACCTGGGGTCAAGCATGAAGTTGAAACAGTCAGAGAGGCTGTTTTTCAGTCAAATGGCATCGCAAGTGGGACGTTCCATATCAGTCAACATCAGAAGGAGGATGAGCACAGAGAAAATCAGGGCATGACGCTAAGCATTGCAGGGTCTCTGGAGACCCATTAATGGAGACTAAAGATTTGTTTTAGAGAGTGAGAAGTGCAAACTAGAACAATTCCTTCCCAAAGGAAGCGGTGGTTTTTCTAGGGTTCCTGTGGCCTTCAAATGGTTAGGAAGGAAGCAATTAAAGAAATAATGTGTGTCGAAGACATCCATGGGTTTTCTGATCAATACCACATTTCTAGGAATCTCTTCCCCTCCCAACTTGTATTTGCAGTCACTGCAGCTAGGTTTTCATTTTTTCCTGTCCACTGACCACTGCTAGTTGACCCAGGGGAGGGAACCTGATACAAACTGGGCCAAAAAACTTCTTTAGGACTCTTGGACTTGGGATCTAAAATATACCAAAAAATGCTAAGAGTCTATCTTGGACATGTACAAGAAGAAAGAAGCCAATCTTTTGAGAAGGGGAAGAATGTATGTACAAAACATGGTGAAATTGAGAAAAAGAGAGACCTGACAAAATTGGAATCTTGAGACGTCCCATATATTCATAATAAGTTATTTCTATTTAAGGTAGTCTTGTTAACTTTGTCACTGTGATTAAAAAACTGTCCAACTAAACACACCAAGCAAAGTGTCATCATTAAGCTTTTGCTGAAGTCATTCTCCTAACTGGGACTGTCTCCTTTCCTCTTTGACCTTGTCTACACCTATTGTCATCTGCCCATTTAAGTCTCTTCCTCTGAGAAGCCCTCCCTGATCATGTCTGATGTCAGTTTTTTGGGATATCTCTTGCATGGGCAGCTTGATGAAACTATTCATGGGTTGAATTCTGTGTTTTCTTTACTATGAGTTTGGCCAATCCTTCATCTTCCCTGCGTAATTTTTACATCTTCAACTTGAAAACAGATTAGTTATGCATTAAAATCAAAGAATTCTGTATCGGAAAAATAATTTTTCAAAGTCTTATAGTAGAGATTTCCATGATCAAAGTATAAAGAAGTAGAACATTCTAATAGAAATATTTCCACTGATCACATGAGACTATATTCCCTGACAATCTGCTTTTGGCCAAGTGTGGGTCTAGATTTGTGCTTTTGGAAGGTAAGAATGTACAAAGAAAACTCAAATAATCCGCTTGGTGTAAGTAAATGAGGCTCCGAGAAGTGTATTTGGATTTTTAATTCTATATATAGCAGTATTCAGGATAGCACTCTTATCTCAGCCCAGATTTTACAATGGAAAAAACATTGGCCCAAGAAAGAGAAGACTTGTATGTACGCACACACATGTACACACACGCAGGTACACACGCACGTGTGGGTGCATTCAGCTCTGGCTGTCTGTGGCTGCATTACGTACGAATGCAGCTGCTGGACCCAGTGGTAAGTATTGACGATAGGGGAGGCGACACAGCAGACAGTCAGCACATTCACCCAAATGTCAGGCAGTCGCATCATTAACATAGTGCAGTGTCCAATAACTCTGAGCTCCCCATAGTGCAGACTCTGCAGGAATAATTACTTGGACATCACATGTACTTCATCACTTCCAAATTAGATTTTACTAATCCACCGCTTTATTTTCAGTGTAATCTCATTACTACAATGGCGGTTCCTTTTTTTTTTTTTTCCAAAGCCTCAGAAGATTTATTGCTTTAAACCAGTAACAAGATTTAGCGATTGCCAGAGGACATATTATTTTAAGATTTAGACTGATGTGAGTTTGGCTGTGGAAATCCTTTCCTCCTTCTTTTCCATCCCCCCCACACTCTAAGAAAGATTGTAGGGTGAAAAATCAATTATAGCTCCATACCTTGATTTTCCTTTTTACAGTAATACAAATAAAACCATATTAAAGAATGCAGGCGACTATCTAGAACAAAGAATTAGGGTCCAGTGGATCATTGCATACAATCTCCTTGCAAAAATGCACCTAAGAAGCAGTGTCCTATATTCTCAGCGGAAATTTTGTCATGTATACTTTATTTTTTCTCCACTAATAATTGGATAAAATGAATGTTCTTCGTGCTTTTTTCCATTCATGTTGGCCCCGAGAAAATGAAGCTGAATGATTTCTTCCTCCAAGATACAGTAGTGTCTAAGGAGCTACAAATTTTAGACCATGCCAGACAGGAATTCTTTTGATCTTTCACAGTGTTAATCCCACATAGCCTGGTTATTTTAACTGACAAAAAATATTTCAAAATATCATGGAAAGCAAGACAAATTATGAAAAATTACCAAAAACCAATGCCCTGCTTTTAGATTTATTAATTGCCTTAGGATATTTTCCTAATTATACACATACTTATACATTCCTTATATAATTTCATACATCATCTAATTTCCATATTAGGGAATCAAAAATATGTGATTAATGATCAACTGAATGAATGAATACTAGTATTCATTATATATATATAGTTGCACTCCCTTTACAGGGAGGTTTTTCACTACAGAAGCAATTACCAGCAAAAACTCAATAAAATGTTTGTCACTGATATGGGACAGACACTGCTAGGCACTGACATTAGAAAAAGAATCAAAATTAGCATGTTTTCTGTCCCCGCCCGCCACAACCCCCCACGCCCTGGCACCTAGAGCACATAAAAAGTAATGGGAAAACCAGATAATTAGATACATGATAATGGTTTAATATGATGAGTGAAGTACAAGGTGCAATAGACAAATTCTCCCTCATTGTATGAGCAGGGTTGAAAGTGAACAAGAAGGATGATGATGAGGAGGAGATGGGGTATTTGATATCTTCTATTCTCCTTTCAGTGACCCAGCCTTGTCATTTGGATCATGTCCTTTCTGTATGTTCCTAGAGATTTGTTGACTAATTACCATCATATGCCCTACATTCAGGGTGTTAGGGAGTACCTTTTCTGCTAAAGGAAGGAATATAAAGTGTTGGAAGACCCAGCTTTTGGTCCTGGGTTTGGCAATAATTGATGCTTCATTCTTGGGAAGAGCTCACAGTGTATCTAGGCTTCAGTTTCCGTGTCTATATGGTAAAGATTTGAACTAAAGTATCCATAAGAATGTTTCGAGTTCTGAAAGCTCATGAACTTAGTCATCTTTCCAGATTATTTCCCCTGCTTCTTTATGGAGTATATTTGAAGACCATCAAGATCCATGAAAAGAAGAAAGAGAAGAGGAAAATTAACAATAACTGAGTACCTGTTATGTGGCTTTGATACTCTGTAAAAAAAATCTAGAAGTAGAGATTACATCCCAGGAGTACTCTGCGAGATTTACTAACCTGCATACAGTATATATATGTGGTAGAGTTGAGATTGAAACACAATGCCTAAACATTAGTGATGACATTCCAGGTACATAGACAGAATTAGGAACAGTAATTCGGGATAGAGAAGGCTTCCTGGAATCTGTGGAGAGGCAGATTTTTAAAGGCTAACCCTCCACATATGAAATAAACATGTTTGAGAAGACAAGGACAGACAGAAAAACAAAAAAATAAACAACAAAAACTGAGGAAAGCCTCTGGTTGGGGATGCCCCCTTCTGGAAGGTGATCTTTTTACTCCTGAAGTATACTTCCTAAAGGATACTTCTCTAAGGATAATACTGTCCTCCACCTGGAAATCATGTCATACTGACAGCATAGTATGCAATCAGAGGACTGGCTAGGGTCTTGTGGGGAAGGAGGACCATTCAAACCGGTTTGATGATCCCATACTTTTCTGACACTTTGTAGTCCCAACAAATGAGCTGACTACATGTTTTTACTTCTATCTGGTTGCTATGGTAATACAGCTCAGCTCTTTTCTAAATTTCTACCTTGAGTAGAGTGTGTTACATAAAAAAGCGTTGTTTTTGCCCAACCTTGTGGAGGTGGTGGCAACTATTTAAGCTGTCAGCACCTAAGCAGGAGTGGCAAAACCAGAACTAGGGAAGAGGTGGAGGTCAGAGATCCTTGAGAGGTGGGAGGGATGTCAAATCTTAGCTACGTGGTCTTGGTATCCGACTTAGGTGTCAGAACTGAACACGAGTTGGGACCGAAAACTAGGGTCCATGAACCGGAAGCCCAAACATTCTTAAGGGTTCAGTATTCTGTTCAGTTGAGGAATACTTTCAATAGCTATAACACTCTAAATGCAGCATGATTGGGGCGCCTGGGTGCCTCAGTTGGTTAAGTGTCTGCTTTCAGCTCAGGTCATGATCCCAGAGTCCTGGGATCCAGCCCCAAGTCCCACATCAGGCTCCCTGCTCAGTAGGGAGTCTGCTTCTCCCTCTGCCCCTCCCCTCCACTCGTGCTCTCTCTCTCTCTCAAATAAGTAAATAAAATCTTAAAAAAAAAAATAAATGCGCCATGACTTTTCTTAAAGGCATAGTAGTTTTATTTAAAAATAAAATATTTATTTTAGAATGATTTCAGAATTATAGAACAGTTGCAAAGATAGTCCAGAGAGATCTTATATACCTTTTAAATTAGTTTTCTGTAGCTATTATAACAAATTACCAACTAGGTGGCTTAAAACAACACAATTTACAATTTCAGAGGTCGGAAGTCCCAAATGGAGTTCAGTGGGTAAAATGAAGGTGCTGATAAGGCTGTGTTCTTTATGGGAGCTCTAGAGAAGAAACCATCTCCTTGCCTTTTCCAGTTCTTAGAGGCTTCCCATGTACCTTTGATGCATTACCCCTTTCCATCTTCAAAGTCAGTAATGGCCAATCAAGTCTTTCTCCTACTGCCTCACCTGGATGTTGATTCTTCTAACACCCTTTTCCTCATTTAGGGACCTTTGCAATTACATGTGTCTACCTGTACATTCCAGGATTATCTCCTTATTATAAAATCGATTAGCAAGCTTAATTTCATCTGCTACCTTAATTCCCCTTTGCCGTATAATTTCACAGTTCCAGAGTTTTGGACATGGGCATTTTTGGAAAGTCATGATTCTGCCTACCACACCCTTTATCCAGTTGCCCCCATATTTAACATCCTACATTACCCTCCCCGGTACATTTCTCAAAACTGAGAAACTGACATTGGTACATAACTAAAAACTAAACCTATAATTAATTTGGACTTCACCAATTTTTTCATTAATGTCCTTTTCCTTTTCTAAGATCTGATCCAGTATACCACATCATTTTAGGTGTCATGTGTCCCCAACCTCCTCTAGTCTGTGAAAATTCCCCAATCTTTCTTGATCTTCATAGTTTTAAGAATGCCAAATGGCAGTGTTTTGACTGTATGCCACTACTCTGTATACATCACATTTATTATTACAGCCCATAAACAAAGTCAGAGAAGCAAAATCTTTTCTTAATTTGCCATAGCATCATATTGCAGCTCTGCAAGCGTTCCAGAGAAAATGTACCATTATGAATGGGCTCTTTCAAAGCAGTGTTCAATTGTTGGCTCCAGAAGAGAAATAGAGCTCAGTGGCCAAAACCAAGCCTTTGTGGATTTTTCTCCATTTATTATAAAAATACATAGGTCTACCATTAATGATGTAGCATGGTATAATGCAAAGAGAACAGGGCTTGGGATTAGAAAGTACAAGATGTTTTGTTCTGTTATTTTTGCTACTGTTTTCATTATTATTTTTTAAAAGTTTATTAAAGAAAAATGGGAAATGCAAATAAGAAAAAAAGAATTAAAACTAAATGCAAGGAGCCTGGGTGGCTCAGTTGTTAAGCGTCTGCCTTCAGCTCAGGTCATGATCTCAGGGTCCTGGGATCAAGCCCCACATCGGGCTTTCTGCTCAGCGGGAAGCCTGCTTCTCCTTCTCCCACTCCCCCTGCCTGTGTTCCCTCTCTCTGTGAAATAAATAAAATCTTAAAAAAAAACCAAAAACCTAAATGCAAACCATCTAGAAATAACCCTGTAAAGGCCATGCTATATGTTGTTTCTGAAAATAATCTGGAAATTATGATTATATACTTAAGATCTTTTTCACTTATTATCATCTTGAATTTCTTGATGTACTTAGATGTACTCTGATTTATTTGAATTTTAGTTTATCTCCAAGTTCACTGTCATGAGGGTAAAGTTAACTAAAATTTTGTGAACATACTTAACTATTTCTTTAGAATAAATTCTCAGTGGAAAAATTTCTGATATGTTACATTATGTTGGGTTAACAGCAACTCAAAATATCAGAGGCTTAAGGCAGTGGTTCATGATAGTGGTTCTTTGGCAGTGACTTGGGCTCTGCTCCATGTCACCTTCACTGTGGACCAGGCCATCAGAGTAGGCATTGTCTTAGACATTGCTGGTTAGGGAGGCAGTGAGGAGAGAATAGTGAGGCACTTGGTGGTTTTCCAAGTTTCTCTTTAGCTCATGAAAATTCATTGGCCCAATCAAGTCACGTGGCTAAATGTGACTTCAAGGAGGCAGAAAAATATAATCATCCCATAGAGAGAAATACATTGCCAAATGACCCTTCCGACTGGTTTTACCAGTTTATATTTCCATCACAACGTATGAAAGTGGTGATTTCCATATAGCTTTGTAAATACTGAATATTATCATGTTCTTCTATTTGCCAATTTGACAGGAGAAAGTCGTATTTCATTGTTTTTTTTTAATTATATCTAAAAAAAATTTTTTTTTTAAAGATTTATTTATTTATTTGAGAGAGCGAGAATGAGAGAGAGAGAGTACATGAGAGGGGGTAGGGTTAGAGGGAGAAGCAGGCTCCTTGCTGAGCAGGGAGCCCGATGCGGGACTCGATCCAGGGACTCCAGGATCATGACCTGAGCCGAAGGCAGTCGCTTAACCAACTGAGCCACCCAGGCGCCCC
>NW_028013370.1:0-787 GCF_054177405.1 Leptonychotes weddellii
AATACTATGAGAATTTATTTCTTAGAAATCCACTATGGCAAAAAAGAACAACAACAAACCAAATAAAGAACAATAACAACAACAAAAAACAGAGGTGAGCATAAAATGCAATTAACTTTAAAACTAAGGAACAACTCTTGGAATCACAGTTTCAATACATATTGTGAATAGAATGACAACAAAGAAACAATGTAACTGGTAAAAGTTGGGAGGGGAGGAGGGAGGAAAGATGGCGGAGGAGTAGGGGACCCTATTTCAGCTGGTTCCCGGAATTGAGCTGGATATCTACCAGACCACTCTGAGCACCCACGAAACCAGCCTGAGATGTAAGAAGATCTGGATCTCTACAAACAGAATATCGCAGGCGGTTGGTTTTGAGGTACGAAGCAGGGAGCCATGATTCCGCGGGCAGATATCGGAGGATAAATGGCAGCGGGAGGGTGCCTGGCCGTGGGGATCCTACACCGCCAGTGAGTGACAGCCTCGCGCGCTGGGTACGGGGCACAGACTCGCAGACTGGTAGCGGCGGGGAAAGGACTTTAGGGCAGCCCCCGGGACGGAAACCTGGAGCAGCGGGGTCGCGCGTGCGTGAACTGGGAGCAGCTGGTGGTTTTAGAAGCACAAAGGGCAGAGATGTGTCCGAACTGGAGGCAGGACTGGGGGTGCCGCGGAGGGGCGCACAACCTAGGACGCTGCAGTTTATAGCAGCATGGACAGAAACGGACACAGTGTGGCCTGGAGAGCTCACTGAAGAATAGACTGCGGTCTCTCTGCTCTGAGGCAGAGG
>NW_028013371.1:0-787 GCF_054177405.1 Leptonychotes weddellii
GCTGGGCGGGGGTGGAGGTTGGGGGCAGGTGGGACTCAAGTCCAGAGGGCTTCATCCTGAAGACAGAGCTAGGCCTGGAAGGACTCCGAGTGTGTAGTGACATGATCACACTTGCCTTTCAGAATGATTGCTGTGACGCAAGCACAGAGAAGTGGTTCGTGGGGAGGGGCGGGGCACAGACGCCCCGGTCCAGAGGTTGCCACAGCAGGTTGAAAGTGAGGTGACGGAGGCCTTGGCCCCTCGTGTGCCGGCAGGGGGGTCTCCTCCGCCTGCAGCCCTTAGTCGGCTTGTTCTCCCCGGACATCCTCTCCAGCCCCAAGGTCCCTTAGTGGGGTGGTCTCAGTTTTCTACAAGGAAGGTGTGCTTTTGGAGAGGAAATTATTTTTTAAAAACCAACTGATTCATTAAAGGTTTTATGGCCGCTCTGGGTTTTTTTGCATGCTGCTTAAGTGATGTTCACTTTTTCATCCATTCTCTTCGGGTACCTGTGGAGCATGTGCTCTGTAGCAGGTACTGGTCCAGGGGCTGCAAACAGAGCGCTGGCCAGGGCAGGAGAGGCTGTCTTGTCCTGGAGTTTCTCAGCGAGTGGGAGAGAGAGATGTCGCTGAAAAGAAGCACAGGGCACGTAGTCCTCCCTCAGGGCGGATGCTAGTAGTTTCTAAGAACCACGTGTATGTTTCCCCTCCAGTGCGACCTATCCATTCCTCCACATCCAGCCCTGCCATCTCCATCCACGAAGTGGGACACACTGGAGCCACCAAAACTGAGAGGAGTGGCATTAACAGGC
>NW_028013372.1:0-787 GCF_054177405.1 Leptonychotes weddellii
CATACATAAATATTCCCAGGATTGGATGTGCCTGGAACCTAAAATACAAACACAAGATGATCCAATAGTGTGTCGCTTGATGGCATACAGACTGTTCCTTTCAGAGTGCTCACTTTATTTTTCTTTTAAAGATTTTATTTATTTACTTGACAGAGAGAGACACAGCAAGAGAGGGAACACAAGCAGGGGGAGTGGGAGAGGGAGAGGCAGGCTTCCCGCTGAGCAGGGAGCCCGATGCGGGGCTCAATCCCAGGACAGCTCTTGTGCACAAGCATGGGGAGCCATAGCATGGCTACACAGCTCTTTGGAAAAACTGGATACAAATGTTACTGTATATCGGAATCATGACCTGAGCCAAAGGCAGACGCTTAATGACTGAGCCACCTAGTCGCCCCTGGAGTGCTCACTTTAAAAGTGGCATAGTAACCCACAGAGGAGTAACAAGAATTTTGAAAAGAACAAAAACTTTCTCTTATGAAGAACAATTGAGAAAATTGGCATTATTTGGTATAGTTTGGTAAATTCATTTTTAAAAAGCATTTCTTATTTATCAAGTACTAAAAGGCTCTCACCTTGGAGCAGAACAGAGAGCACAGGAAGATTTGCAAAGAGGTAGCTGTCAGCTCAGTGAAAAATACAACCCCATAAGAAGAAACATCCACAAATGAAATGGGGCTCGAGCATCCATGAGTCTCATGGAATCATTTTCTGAAAATATTAATTTGTAAAAATTAACTCTTAATAATTAAATATTAATTAACCCTCTTCAAACTCTTCCAATGTGATG
>NW_028013373.1:0-787 GCF_054177405.1 Leptonychotes weddellii
AATAAATAAATAAAATCTTAATAAATACATAAACAAATAAAACATAAAAACGGGCACACCTGGCTGGTTCAGTTGGAAGAGGATGCGACTCTTGATCTCTGGGTTGTGAGTTTGAGCCCTACACTGGGTGTGGAGATTACTAAAATGAATGAATGAATGAATGAATAAATAAGTAAATTTAAGAGCAGGAATTTAAAGCACGGGAAGAGAAAAGAAAAGTTGCCAAATGGTCAGTTATTGAAATCAACCAAGATCTCTAGAACAGAGAACCCTGGAGCATGGAACCTAGAGGCTGGGGGCAGCCTGGCTCTTTATCTTTATCTTGTGTGGCTGGCAGTGTATTTTTTTTTTAAGGTTTTATTTATTTATTTGAAAGAGAGAACAAAGGAGAGAGAGAGCACGAGGAGGGCAGGGAGCAGAGGCAAAGGGAGAAGCAGGCTCCTGGCTCAGCAGTGAGCCCGAAGCGGGGCTCAATTCCAGGACCCTGGGATCATGACCTGAGCCGAAGGCAGACGCTTAACCGACTGAGCCACCCAGGTGCCCCTAGCAATGTATTTACTGAGATGACTGTGTTTTGTCTTGGACACAGATGCCTTGGCAAGCAAAGCTTAAGTCGGGCACTTGCATTATCAAAAGAAAAGCCACCTGTCAAGGGCTTACCCTAAATCAAAGAAATGTAAATAAAAACGACAATAAAATATAACTTTACAACTGTTAGAATGGCTTTTATCAAAAAGACAAACAATAACAAGTGTTGATGAAGACGTGGGGAAAAGGAAACGCTCGT
>NW_028013374.1:0-787 GCF_054177405.1 Leptonychotes weddellii
ATTTCACTTTGGTTTGCTTCTTTGTTCAGTGGGATGGAAAGAAGTGTGGCTTATTTAATTTCCAAGTATTTGGAGATTTTACAGGTATTATTCTGTAATTTATTCCAAATTTAATTCCATTTTGATTAGAGTTAATTTGATTTCAATTCTTTTCAGTTTGTTGAGATTTGCCTTATAATTTGGGACATAGTCTGAAGTTCCACATGTGCTTGAGCAGAATGTGTCTTCTGCTATTGTGTTGGGGTGACTTCAGTTTCCTGTAAATACCAGCTAGGTCAAGTTGGTTGTGTTTAATGTCTTTGGATCCCTATCGACTTTCTATCTGCATGAGTCTGCATCAGTAAGGAAGAGTATTGAAGTCTGCAAATATAATTATAGAGTTTTTTACTTCTTTCATTTCTATCCATTTTTCTTTTATCATTTTGAAACTCTGATACTCTTACACATTTAGGATTGTTATGCTATCTTTATCAATATACTCTTCTATAATTATAAAATGCCTTCCTTTATCCTTAGCAATAGTCCTTGTTTTGAAGTCCACTTTATTTGACACAACAGATGCCTCAGCCACCTTTTCTTAGTGTTTGTGGAGTGTAGATTATCTCATCTCTTTTAAGCTATCTTTTTTTTTCTATTTATAGTGGATTCCTTTTTTTTAATTATGTTATGTTAATCACCAAACATTACATCATTAGTTTTTAATGTAGTGTTCCATGATTCATTGTTTGCATATAACACCCAGTGCTCCATGCAGAACATGGCTCCTTAATACCCATCACCAGGCTAA
>NW_028013375.1:0-787 GCF_054177405.1 Leptonychotes weddellii
GCCATGGGCTTCAAGCACTGCTCTCCCCTCAGCCTCACCTCCTGCTGTGGAGGCAACGTCACTCCCCATCTTGCCCCAGCTGCCCCGCCTGGCTCTGTCCCATTCACTCACCCTGACACGCGTCCAAGGAAGATGACTTAGTTTTCTCCTCCGTGGCTAGGAGCGCGTGACGATGCTCAGAGTGTCTCGGGTGGGTTAGGAGGTGGTCTGGGTTCCTGACCCTTCTGTCTGTTCTCCTCAGACCTGCCCACTTGCTTTCCTCCTTTCTGCCCGCTTCCAGAACCTTTTTTATCAGATGCCTGATGGATTGCAGTTACCTTGTAATAGAAGTTCTTGTGAGCACTGCCATCTCCCACTTCAGTAGGTTTATAACGTAGAGATGTTGTTCTGTCACCTCTTTGCTCAGAAGCCCCCAGTGTGTTGATAAGATCCTGTGTGGGGCACAAGGGCCACCACAAAGCTTGTCCGGAAGCACCACCACGGTGTGGCCCCAGGGGCTTTTCCTCCCTGTCTGCTTTCCAGACAGCTGGGCCTAGCCTCGTCCTTCCACCTGTCCTCCCACCGGACACAGCCCGGGTCCACCCCATCATGAAGCTTCCCTTCTGAGAATCCACTTAACCAGTTCATTAAGAACTTAGTGTTTTCCCGCAAACCGTGAGGTGGAGAGACAAAGGCCAGAGATTGAGTCTTGGCTCCACCATGTATGAGCTGTGCAGCCTTTAATGAACGACTTACTCTGTTTTCTCATCTGTAAAATGGAGTAATAATTACCAGCGTCTGCCTTGCG
>NW_028013376.1:0-787 GCF_054177405.1 Leptonychotes weddellii
CCAAGGAAGACATCTAGATGGCAGACACATGAAAAGATGCTCAATATCACTCATTATCAGGGAAATACAAATCAAAACGATAGTGAAATACCACCTCACACCTGTCAGAATGGCTAAAATTAACACAAGAAACAACAGCTGTTGGTGAGGCTGTAGAGAAAGGGGAACTCTCTTGCACTGTTGGTGGGAATGAAAACTGGTGAACAGTATGGAGGTTCCTCAAAAAACTAAAAATAGAGCTATGCTACAATCCAGCAATTGAACTACTAGGTATTTACACAAAGGATACAAAAATACAGAATCAAAAGGGTACATGCACATAGCAGCATTATCAACAATAGCCAAACTATGGAGAGAGCCCAAATGTCCATCAACTGATGAATGGATGAAGAAGAGGTGGTATATATATATGCAATAGAATATTACTCAGCCATCAAAAGAATGAAATCTTGCCATTTGCAATAAGGTGGATGGAGTTAGAATGTGTTATGCTAAGCAAAATAAGTAATTCAGAGAAAGACAGATACCATATGATTTCACTCATTTGTGGAATTTAAGAAACAAAACAGATGAACATATGGGAAGAGGGAAAAAAGGAGAGAGGGAAACAAACCATAAGAGACTCTTATTTATTTATTTATTTATTTATTTATTTAATGTTATGTTAGTCACCATACAATAATACATCATTAGTTTTTGATGTAGTGTTCCATGATGCACTGTTTTCATATAACACCCAGTGCTCCATGCAATACATGCGTCCTTAATACCCATCACTGGACTCACC
>NW_028013377.1:0-787 GCF_054177405.1 Leptonychotes weddellii
ACCCTAAACATCGACTTCCTATCTTAATTTTCTTTCTTGAATCTATTCTTTCTCCCTCTCCCTTTTTCTCTTTCTACTGCCTCCAACTCTCTAGCCTCTGTGTCTCTCTGCCCTGTTCTCTGGCTTTCTACCACATCCCTGTCTATGACAACTTTGCTCTGAATTCTGTTTCTCCTTCTGATCACTGCCCCCCCTCCCCCGCTCCCTGCCCCACATTGCTTTCTCAGCCAATTCCTGAACCAATGTTTCCGGGTCCGCACCCCTTCCTCATCCCTGCCCAGGGTGCCCTTTCCCACCCATGCCCTGGCCTGGGGCTAGGAGCTGGGCGCCCGCTGCCACGCGGCCCCTGCCAGAGCCAGGCTCCTCCCAATAATGGAAGAAGCAGCTGTGAGGCGGTCCCCAGGCATGGGGGCCCTGTTGGCTGCCTCTGTGTCAGAGAAGCGCCGTGAAGTCACACGCAGCTCTCCGAGAGGGTGTCCAATCCTGTCACAGCCCAAAGCCAGAGAGCAGGCACAGACACACACACAACCACACACACACAAACGCACACACAGACACACACAGACACACACACACAGCCACACGCACACACAAAAGACACACACACACAGACACATGCACACAACACACACAAACACACAGACACATGCACACACACAGACACACACACAGAGACACACAAGACACACACACAGCCACACACACACAGACACACACAGAGAGACACATACACAGACACACAGTCTCACACACACACACAGACACACACACAGAGACACACACAGAC
>NW_028013378.1:0-787 GCF_054177405.1 Leptonychotes weddellii
CAAGATTTTACTTATTTAGAGCTGGGGGGATGGGTAAGGGGCAGAAGGAGAGAGAGATCCCAAGCCGACTGCACGCTGAGCATGGAGCCCGACTCGGGGCTCGATCCCAGGACCCTGAAATCATGGCCCAAGCTGAAATCAAGAGTCAGACACTCAACTGACTGAGCCACCCAGGTGCCCCTCCTGTGTCTTGATTTTTGATCATCAGCAACCTCACCAGAAGCAACTTCCAATTCTATATGAGAAGAATTCATGCACAGTATAATAGCACTGGAAAAGTTTGGTGTTTCTTGTGTGCTTGAAAATAAAATGTATGCTGATTTTAATGTGTTCCAAGTCCCCTGAAGCTAATCTTCATAAAGGCTGTATTTTGGGGTCTGATTGGGCCTGGAAAATGGATTAGCATTTCAGAATAGGCCATTTTACTGTTTGTATTGGAAATGACATGTGGCCTTACAGAAGGCATGGTGCTCTTACCCATTTGCCTACATCTGTGCGAGATGGAGAACAAATTTGTGTGGCTCTGGTGAACACACAGTTATCTTTTGGCCCAATGCCATATACATAGTAAGCATTTAATTACTAATTGTGGTTTCATCTTTTTTATGTTTGGTGAGATATATATAAAATACTGTTTATCATTTTAACCATTTGTAAGTGTAGAATTCACTGGCATTTAAATACAGTCCAGTGTTGCATAATCATCACAATTATGTATATCCAAAACTTTTTCATTATCACCAACATAAATTCTGTACCCATTGAACAATAACTTCCCATTCTGCCC
>NW_028013379.1:0-787 GCF_054177405.1 Leptonychotes weddellii
TTTTTTTTAAATTTTCATCTAATTTCTGTGAGTTTATTATTTTTTTGAAGAACCAGTCTATTGATACAACTTATATGTCTTTAGATAGGTTATGTGTTTGGCAGCATATATTTGAGATTCATTTAGTCAGTTGCTAAATAAACTGTTTATCTTTTAAATGATGGAATTTAAAATATACATGTTGGTAGGAATGCAAACTGATGCAGCCACTGTGGTAAACAGTCTGGAGGTTTCTCAATTAAAAGTAGAAATATGACATGATTGAGTAATTCCACTACTGGGTATTTACCTAAAGAACATAAAAACACTAATTTGGAAAGATACGTATATCCCTGTTTGTTAAAGCAGGATTATTTATGATAGCCCAAATATGAAAGCAACCCGAGTATCAATTGATAGATGAATGGATAAATAAGATGTGGAATGTTATGTCGCCATTTGCAACAACGTGGATGGACCTAGAGAGTATTATGCTAAGTGAAATAATTCAGACAGAGAAAGACAAATACCCTATGATTTCACTAACATGTGGAATCTAAAAAACAAAACAAATAAATAAATAAAAAGCAGAATCAGACCTATAAATACAGAGAACAAACTGATGGTTTCCAGGGGAAGAGTAGTGGGGGGGATGGGCAAAATCAGTGAATCTGTACTCAGAAAACTATAAAATACTCATCAAAGAAATTGAGGAAGACACAAAGAAATGGAAAAACGTTCCATTCTCATGGATTGGAAGAACAAATATTGTGAAGATGTCAATGCTACCTAGAGCGATCTACACATT
>NW_028013380.1:0-11591 GCF_054177405.1 Leptonychotes weddellii
GAGCCCCCAGAGAAAAGCAGTCAGTCACTCCCGTCTCCCCGGTCTCTGGCTGCACTCCGTGCTCACCTGGCCCGTGACTGAGCGTTTCTATCTCTGGCACCCGACTCGGTGTGGAGTCTCCAAACCCAGCAGATCCCTGCGGTACACTCCCACGCCGCTCCTCCCGGGGGGAGGAAGGGGAGTCTCCCCGGATCTGCCGCTTGTTGGGTCCCTGCTGGAGGAGCAGTGGCCCAACTGTGCTGAGGATCACAGTTTATGGCAACCCCGAGCTGAGAGCCCACGCCTCGGCTTTGTCTCTGCAGCCAGCTTCCCCGCTCTGATCCCTGGGAGCTCTGCCACACTCAGGCACCCCTCGGTCTTTCTGTGACCCCGAGGGTCCTGAGACCACACTGTCCCACAAGGATTCCACCCCCCCACTTAGCCACTGGAGCAACGTCCCTCAGTGGAGCCAACTTCTAAAAGTTATGACTTTGTGCTCTGCGGCTCTATCACTTGCCAGAAGCGGCCGACAGAGGCCCCCTCCCCTGCTGTCTATCCTCCCGAATATCGCCTCGGATTCCCTTCTCCACACGTCCTACGTTCCAGAAAGTGGTCACTTTTCTGTCCAGAGAGTTGCTGCTATTCTTTTCTTCGATATCCTGTTGAGTTCGTAGGTGTTCAGAATGGCTTGATCCCTATCCAGCTGAATTCCTGGGACCAGACGAAATCCAGGTCTCCTACTCCTCCGCCATCTTGCTCTGCCCTGTCAATCTGGCTTTTCTATTCTTTTATAGACACATCCTGAAGATCCCCAAGAAATCTCCCTTCACCTCCTCCTCTTACTTCTTCCCATCTCCATGTGCCCCTACCCCCACGTCAACATCTCTACTGGCCAATAAATGGATCTGTGATAATTGACTTTCAGGGACTGTGGTGGTTTTGTAGTGTGTTAACCTCACTAAGCTTAAGCCATATTTCCCAGAATGTCCTTCCTTATATGGCTCCAGGTTGAGTTGGCTACAAGAGAGATTTACATGAGAATCTGAATTTACATGAGATTCTGAAGCAACAACCTGAGCACACACTGAAGGTGTAGGGTGCCAGGTGCCACTGTAGGTCATGCATTCTGTCCTGATCCGTTGGCTCATCTCCTTGGCATGGGCAGCAGCCAAGCCTATAGCTCCCTTCACTTAGAGTCAGGGTACCAGCTTCTTCTGCAGGTCACTTGCCATTGAAGTATGAGGTGGCAAGAGGCAGACACAGGCTCCATTTTGTTCTCATAGGTTTCAGTTTGTCCTTGCTCTTCCCTAACTTCCTGCAGTATTCTTCCTCCTGACCACTGCCACATTGACCTGAAATGACCTTGGGCCTTATTACATAGCAGCCTTCCATAGACTTCTTTGCTACAAATGTGTAAGGTCTAATAGCCATAAGAAATACATATTTCATATCACTTTGCTCCCAGGATTCATCCCTTACGGATACAAGGGATTAAGGTCAAATCCTTAAAATGCAGATACTGTTGAGTGAGTGACTCCTGTGAGTTGGTGTTGGCCATTTTATTTTAATGTGACTTAGCCCATCAGCTTCATTTATTTGTTACTCCACTAGTGTCTAAATGCATCTCAGAAGACAGATTCCTAGGTATTGGGTAATAGGCAGCTGAGTATAAAGCAGAGAGGATGGAAAATATAATAATGAAAATAAAGCAGAGAGGATGGTGGAGAAAAAAGGGTACAGGGAATGTGAGGCATGCCCTGGGCCCATACATGGTTTTGGATTTATTGCAGTAGGTTCTGAAATAGGAGTTTTTCGGGGCATAGCAATTATGCTAAGGGGGAGGGAAGTTCATTATTCAGCATGAGCCCTGCTGACATCACAGTCTTCTGCATAATCATCAGTCCTCACAGTATAAAAAATGTCGTGGAGCAGAAAGGCAGCACCTTGTGCCAACAGCGCTCCTAGAGGGGAGGAGGAGAATTTACACCCATGTTATAGCACTCTCTCTGAGCCCTTACTCCTATCCATCCAAGAACTTCTTCTCAAGTTCACTTAATTCCAAAAAAATTAAATCTCTCTCTGTCCTTGAGGATGACAATAATTCAGATTGCTTCTTACTATTGAGAGATTAGGTGGGGCTAAGATTTGAGAGTTGAAGGCAAGTTGGAAAAAAGAAGCTTAATTCTGCTTTATGAAGGAATTTGCTTATTTTAAAATTTAGGTGTTTTTTTTTTTCTTTAGAGAGCATGTGAGCGGGGGTGGGGGAGTTGCATAGGGAGAGGGAAGAGAATCTTAGTATATGTGCTGCTGAAGCAAGCACGAGGGAAGAGAATCTTAAGCAGGCTCCACGCCTAGTGTGAAGACTGATGTGAGGCTTGATGTTAGGACCCTGAGTCAGATGCTTAACTGACTGAGCCACCCAGGCACCCCAGGTGTTTTGTTTTTTTTTTTCAATTAATGTATAGTCATTGTTGAAAAATCAGGTAAATATATAAGTAAAAAGAACAACATTAAAAATCGTATTTAATCCTGTAATCTGGAGGTGAGCATTGCCACCACTGAGGTATAGAAATGCAGTTTTAAGAAGACAGCATAAGGCAGTGAAAAATGCATCAACCAGAAGTCATAAATCTGAGTTCTAATTCCAGTTCTCCATTCATTTGCTGAATGTCATACCTCGTATCTGGAAAAATTGAGCATTGAACTTAACTTTCTATTGAAGTGAAAATAAAAGAGCATGCATACTGTTGCATAGAAGTGAGCATATTTATCTCCTGTTTCTTTTTTCCTTTTGGTGAAGTATCAAAATGCTTGGAGAGCACAGTAGAGCTCAATGCTCAGAGCAGGGAGATTCAAAAGGAAAATCCGAGTGACACTTCTGAAGTGAATCAGGGAGGAGAGGACCCCAGGGATTCTCTTTGGTGGTTTTGGACTTGCTCTGGGAGAAGCACAGGGTTCATCACTCCCCTAGGTAATAGTAGGGCTGGGCTGGGGAATGCATGGTCTACAGGCCCCAGGGAGCTGCATTTAGTCACTTTTATTGTTGTTCCTCATACTTCAAGGCTGTGGTCCATATGAGGTGGGGGCAGCAGGGTTCATTCCAGCCCCCACACTCATCTCCGCTGTTGTTTCTGGCAGCTGTGAGCTGGTTGCCAGTGGTCAGGGGAGGAGGGAGATGAGCAGCACTGCGCAACAGTAATGGGAGGTTGGAAGTGGCATGTATGAGGATGAGTAGCCTCACTTAAGGTCCCATCTGGGATGCTCAGGGCCCCCACCTTGGCCAGGCACCAGCACTACATGTTGCTCATTAAAACATGAACATCCTGATCTCAGGCTTTGAAGATAGGAATCACCCATCCCAAACCAGACACTGCCCACAAGTAGCCGAGAAGGAAGCCAAAGGTGGTGAATGATTAGCAGAACTGGCAGACAGCTCCAGAGTCTGTGGACAATGAGTGCCATTAGAAACTATTTGGACTACCTCTGTTCCATAGAAATCAAATATTACATGTAATTTTAAATTTTCTAATAGCATTGAAAACATAAAATGGTGAGATTAATTTTAATGAGATATTATTTTTACCCAGTATATCCAAAATGTTACTTCAACATTTAATTAATATGAAAATCATAAATGATGTCAGATTCCTCATTTCATACTGTCATCAAACTCCAGTGTATATTTTATACTTACAGTGCATCTCAATTGAGACAAGCCATATTACAAGCACTAAATACCAGTATGTGGTTAGTGGCTACCATATTGGATTGTGCAGATTTAGACAGTATGGAATGACATGTTGAGTAAATTTTAAAGTTTTAGTGAAAAGAACAGATCATGGAGATAAAAGTTTGGTCAAAAATGACATCTAGCAGGGCGCCTGGGTGGCTCAGTCAGTTAAGCATCTGCCTCCAGCTCAGGTCATGGTCTCTGGGTCCTGGGATGGAGCCCTGCATCGGGATTCCTGCTCAGCAGGGAGCCTGCTTCTCTCTCTCTGCCCCTCCCCACCACTCGTTCTCTCTCTCTCTCTCAAATAAATAAAAAAAAAATTTTTAATGGCATCTAGAGAACTACACTATAAACTTCTTAATAGCTGTGAGGTTTTAGTATGATGCTTTCCAAAAGCATTTTTTAATTTATCCCCTTTCTGTTTAGGAGGGATATCCTCATCATCATCAACAAAAAATGATTGCAACTCACCTTGCTGCAAGGCAGAAATACACCACGGGAAGAAAGAAAGCCAGAGGCTGGGAACTCAAGCAGAACCACACAGGAAGTGTGTCCCTGGAAATACGCACAAGGTCAGAGATAGCCCATCTGTTCATGGGCCAAACTTTCATCTTATTTCAAGTAAGAGTTACTAAGCCTTGGGGTTTGTCATTGACTTACCAAAACAAGGCTCACAGAAGATGGAAAACAACATTCTAATTTCTTAGTTTGAAAGGATATATGTACTTTATTTCTCTTGGCACACCAGCCCATAATTTTCCTCTGAATTTTTCTAAAATGTGAGCTTTATACCTCATTGCCTAATTATGACTTAGGTTTCACAGTTTATATAACTGATTCCAGGTACTTTTCGACGATCACATTTCAATAGCTGCAAATTTCTTTTTCTTCTGGAAACTTTTGGCAAGGTGGAAGTATATACTCACTTTACCTCTGCTACACCTATTTCTTCCTTTATGACTATGCGACTAACTCATACGCATGGCTGAGGACAGAACTCAAGGACCCTGAGTCTGTTTTTCCATAGATCATTTCTCTTCTAAACCAGGTGTGCATGCCCAAATTAGGAGTTAACCTTTGCTCTCTCTTGTTCAGAATTCTTAATTCTGTAATTTGGGAATTCCATGGTAAATTTTAAAATTCTCTGTGAGAGATACAGCTATCTCACCACTGAATACTCTTGCTCCCCTCCCACAATGTAGGGTGTTTCTGGGACCACACTTCCCAGCCACTCAGTGACTGAGTTTGGGCCAGTGGATTGTGTGTGGAAGTGATGTACACCACTTCAAGACAGGGCCTCTAGAAACTTCCTTCACTTCTTCACCCTTTATTTTTCCATATCTGCTGGCTGATTACAGAGGACTGTGAGGCACTAGAGAAGGACAAAGTCACAAGATGGGAGGAGTCATATCTGAAAGACCAGGTAGAAGGCTTATAAGCTTGGGAGAAATAACCTTCTTTTGTGTTAAGCCAATAAGATCTAAGGTTTTATCTATTTTAAATCAGTTAGTTAGTATACATTGTCTGCCAAGCCTCCAAGAGGCCCCTGGAAGCTCTTGTAAATTCAACACTTGGCTGTCAACTTTGATGTGACAAACTACCTGAAGGGTTATGTTGATTTCTCCCAACCAGTTCTCTCCTCTGCCTTCGGTATCTCAAAGTCTAGAATTATTCTCATGTGACCTGTCCACGCCACTGTTTCTGAAGCCCAGGAAATTAAGTTCACAAAGGCTGCCTTATGATTATAGACAGAGAGCAAAAGAACTTGATAGTCCTGAAGCTTCTCATTCTCATTAGGATCCCTGCTTCATTTTGGTTACAATCTTTCAGCAATGGGCCACACATCTTAATGAGATACAGTGTTTCTAATCACTGACCAGTGCTGGATACACCTTCACCCAAAACTAATACCAGCTATATTAGTTTTCTGTTGCTGCATAACACATTCACATAAGTTTAGGAATTCAGGCGAGGCATTTATTATCTCACAGTTTCCATGGATCAGGAATCCAATATGGGTTTGCTGAGACCTCTGCTGGGAATCTCACCAAGCTGAAATCAAGGTGTTGGCTGAGGCTATGATTCTGATCTGAGGCTCAGTGTCCTCTTGCAAGCTCACTGACTATTGGCAAAATTCAGCTCCTTGCAGTTTTAAGACTGAAGCTGTTGTTTTCTTGCTGGCTCTTAGCCAGGATGGCTCTCAGCATCTAGAGGTTACTCACAGTTCCTTGCCATGTGACGCCCCCCACCCCCGCACAGGGAGATCACAACATGGCTGTTTGCTTTCTTTTAGGCCAACAGCAGTATATCTCCTTGATGATTTACCTTCTTCTAAAGACCTCACCTGACAAAGTCAGACAATCCAGGACAAACTCTCTTTTCAGTAATTCAAACTCACCCAATTAGTAACCAATCATGGGAGTGATAACCCATTATATTCACTGGTCCCATTCAAGGGGAGGAGATGGTACAGAACGTGTACGCCAGGGGCAGGAATTATGGGAGCCATCTTAGAATTCTGCTTACCACACCATCCAACCCTCCTTTCCATTCCTTATTATAAGTTGCCCTGTAATTATGTACATCTTTGTATGTTTCTCCTTATTGTATTGCTAATCCCTGCATAGTACCTGGAAAATAGTAGCCGTTTAGGATTTTTTTAATAAATTAATTTAATCCTTTGGTTATCTTGATTGAATTTGGAAGATCCCCTTAATTTATTACCCACAGGTTTACAAATTAGTCTCCTTCATTGTATGTTCACGTTTGTGAAATTCAGTTGTAGTTTTTCTATTGTCACTATTCTGAATATCTGAGGGTGAATTGTATTTAAGGATTCTGGCCTCCTATGCAATTGCTCCACTGGTGTTTCAGATAGGGTCCCAACAGGAAATAGATGGCAACACAAATTGGTATAGTTCAAGGAGGGTTTCATAAAGGTACTTCTTATCCAGATGTCAGCAGGGTGGAAGGAGACCACAAGAGATAGCTGAGTAACAGTTGGGGCTGTTATTAACTCTAGTCCCCAAGGGACATAGAATAGGAGAAGTTCTGGTATATGCAAGGACAGTGTAGTGGGTTGAATGGTGGCCCCAAAAAGTCCTAACCCCTAGAACCTGTGAATATGACCTTATTTGACAAAAGGGTCTTTGTAGATATAATTAAGTGAAGGATCTTGAGATGAAATCACCTTGGTTTTACGGTAGGCTCTAAGTCCAATGACAGGTAACCTTATGAGAAAGTCTGAGGAAGATCTGAGACACAGAAGCACACGGAAGAGAAGATAATGTGAAGATGGAAGCAGAGATTGGAGTGATGTATCTACAAGCCAAGGAACGCCAAAGACTGCCAGCAGTCGTCAGAAGCTAGGGGAGAAATATGGGACAGGTTCTCCCTGAGAGCTTCTAGAAGGAATCAATACCTTGATTTTGGACTTCTGGCATCCAGAACTGTGAGAGAGTAGATTTCTGTTTTAAAGCCACTAAGTTTGCGGTAATTTGTTATGGTAGCCTGGGAAACTGATACTAATGGTGTCATGAGGTCAGGGTACTGCCAGGCTTAGGTTACCCCAGAAGCAGAAGCTAAAAGAATAAAAACTCTAATCTGACTCTCTTATCCATCCTCCTCCTGCTGGGGTTCATCACTGGCCAAATGTTGCTTGAAGCCAGAGGATAAGGAGCTCAGTGGTGTGCTACAGACCAGGGCAGTCTCCTGGAGAGAGAACAGGATGGAGGTGAAAGGTGAATTTGGAGGGGCAAACTGGAGATATACAGCACATCTCTTTTTAGGTTTAAGGTAGGGTAACCATAAATCCCAGTGTGTCTGTACAGGTTGGTTTTTACCTGTTGTCCCAGTGCAAATATTAATTTTGCCTTTTCTTTCTCAAGTATCCAGGTTTGAATGATAAATTATATATGGTCATATTAGTTATAGGTTAAAATCCAATTGGATTAGTATTCAAATGGATAGAGAGTTTTCTGTAGGATATGTTAAGTGAAGTGAGTCACCACACCATCAGGATACCATCTCTCCTGATTGCTCCGTGGTCCTGACCATTCTTGGCAGGTGTAAGGAGAAAAATTAAGACCTTCTGAGGTTAACAAGAACATACCTGTCTCCAAAATCTGGATCATACACCCCATATTTTTTGGAGTTAGCTTTTTTCACTTCATCTTGGAGATCTTGATGTCAGGACATACAGATCTCTCTATTCTTTTTAATTCCTATATAGTGCTCCATAAATTATTTAACAATTTCCCTACTGGTGAATATTTATTATTTAAAGTTCTTGACAGAAAAAAAATACTTCAGTGACTGTTCTTGTATATGCTGTTCATATAGATGTATATTTCCAGACGAGGTACTGTATCAGAATTCCTAGCTACAGACAGTAAGAATCTGTTCTGTCTAGTTTAAGAGGAGGAATTTATTTAAATAGATAAGTTAGTTCACAAAATGGGCTTAGGTTGCTGCTTTTGGCACTAACCCCAGAACTACAGGGCAGACCAGTATAATGATGAACATGGGTTCCTATCTTAACCACTTCTCTTCTGTTCTCAGAAACGCCATGGACAGCCAATTTCCTTACATTGCTCACTTGTGAGTTGAAGTCTTAAGTCACATGCCTGTAACCTAGCTAGCTACAAGGGAGGCTAGGGATTAGAAATAAAAATCTACCAAAAAGGCAGGCCTGATAATGCGGAAATTGTCCAAAATGTTGGGAGGCTCTTGCAAAGATGGTATTAGGCTTATATGACAGATGTTCACTGCAGACAGCAAGAAGTGGAATTGTTTGCTTGAAGGATATGTACACTTTAAATTCTGGCACACTCTGCCAAACTGACTTCAAGGAAACATAGACAGTGTATGATAATTCCCTACATCCCTTTCCCTACATCTTTTCCAGCAATGGATAGTATTATTTCTTTAATACTTTTGACTTTTTTTTTTTTTTGACAACCTGACAGTGAAAAACAAGATCCTACTTTTTAAAAATCTGCTTTTTCTTAAAATTGGTTAGATTAACAATTTTTAAAAAATGTTTGTTAGCCATTTGTTCTGAGACATAGTCATTTCTATCTTCTGCCCATTTTTTTTTTTAATATTAGGTTGCTCTTTTGTCTTTTTGTTTTGTTTTGTTTTTAATATTTTATTTATTTATTTGACAGAGAGATAGAGAGAGAGCACAAGCAAGGGGAGCAGCAGAGGGAGAGGGGGAAGCAAGCTTCCCACCGAACAGGGAGCCCGATGTGGGGCTCGATCCCAGGACCCTGGGATCATGACCTGAGCCAAAGACAGACACTTAACTGACTGAGCCACCCAGGTGCCCCTGCTCTTTTGTTCGTTAATGTTTGAACACCTCTATATATTCTGGGCATTGGATTATTATATGTTGAAAATATTCTTCACAGTGTCCCTTTTATCTCTTTCTCTTATGTCTTTTAGTTATAGGAAATCTAAATAAAATGGGTAATCTTTTCAGAGATTTTCTCAAGAAAAATGTTCATGTCTTTCATTATAAAATATCTTTCAATCCCTTCAAAATATATAGTCTTGTTGCTCATGTTTAACTTTTCAGTCTATTTATAATTCTTTGTGTGTGTGTGTTGTATGAGGTAAAACTTAAGCTATTGTTTGTTTGTTTGTTTTGTTTTTCCAAGTGGAGAGCTAATTATTCCTTGCATTATTTGAAGAGACCATTTCTAACATGTATTTAATTCTCCCACTACATATTTCTGTTTCTGGAGTCTCTGTTTCATTACACTATGTTGATGAGACTCTATGATGATACTCACTCCTACACCACAGTTATAATTATTGAATACTTATAATGTATTATAAAAGTTGACAAAGCAATTTATTCCTCATTTTTTTTTCTTCTAGGAAAAAAAAAAAGACCTAGGCTCTTCTCTATGTTTTTTTCCCAGATGCATTTTAGAGTAGGTTTGTTGAATTCTATTAACTCACGTGGAGAATTTTTTGACTGGAAGTACATTTAATTTAAATATGTTTCTGTAAACTCAGGTATGTTACCTGGAAGATATGTTTTATGGTGTATTATGTTAGGAGAAATTCACTTATTATTAGAGATTTCCTTAGCAGTTTAGAACTGGGGCACAAATAAATTGTTAAGAACGATGAGGTGTTTTCTGTATTTCTTCATCATTTACCATGAGTATATTAAAAAATGGCAATAAAAAAATTGGAAGCACCCCCCCCCCAAAAAATGGGAAAGCACTCAGGAATTAGGTGTAACAGGAGAAACAAGAAGGATTAGAAATACTCAAAGAAACATGTTGTCTCAGGCTCTGCTCTGACCTGTACCCGGAAATGTAAGCCCCAGCCAGAAGTGCAGGGTACCATCAGCCTCTCCATACCCCAAGGAGCCAAGGGGTTGAGATAAATAAACTCTTTAGGAGGAAGGGGTATAATTGCACTGTTCTACTGATGCACACTGGGTCTCCTTGCTGCCTACTTTCTCCCCATTTCCTTGTCTGGATCAGTCAACAGAAGAAGGGACTTGACTTTCAGACCTACCAGCTTAAGTCTCTGTCCTGCTTCTGACCAGCCATGAATCCTTGAACAAATTAGTCTGTCGGAGTCTTAGTTGTAGAAACTTCTGGAAAGCCAACAGGAGGTACCCTATGCAAATATACTAAGCAATAATATACAGAGAAACTATTTCAAATAGGTCAGTGGGGTTTTTTTACACACAGACCAGGAAGAGAGTGGACCCACCATTCAGATGATTTGAACTTTAGACTGTAGAGACCTCTCTGAGAGTTCATGGGGCAGTCAAACATTATATTTAGCAGAGACAGGAAAGGGAGGCTCTGGAAGCAAGTGAAACTTTATTGAGCATCAGTCATGTAGAGGACAATGTTATATCCTGGAATATGCAAAGCAAATCAGGTAACTAGGATATGACAGATTCTCCACTCTTAAGGAGCTTGCCTTTCAGTGAGGCAAAACTTGCCCATGAGAAACAGGACACAGCTGAATATATCAGCACCATGGGCAAAATAACAGAGCAGAATTAGATAAGTTCTGGAGTTTCAGATCAAAGGACCATAAAAAATTTTTCTAGAGAAGGAATTCTTTGTGGTAGCAGTGCAAGGAGATTTAATGCTGAATATAAAATAACTCTGTGTACTAAATATGTGACTGGCACTGGCTTTTTCTAAATCATACACCATACATATTATTTGGCAAAGACACAAGTGTAGCATATAGTAAATTAGAATCTAGTAGATTGCTGGTGGGACTTCTGGTAAACAGTAGCTCATAAGTACCTTGCTTTGGCTAGATTAGAAGTCAGGGATAAGATATGTGATGGCATTTAATGAAAATTTGGCTTATGGAAACTTGAAAAATTGTGATATGAAAGTACTGACTCTCACATGTATGTACAAAATTTGAAATGATATGAATCTATCCAAGTAAAAAAGTATACATGAGATTCTTATCACTTCAGCCAGGTGGGATAAGTGAATTGTACTGCATCTGTTTCCACATGATGTTGTCACTTTAGTTGGAAAATAGAAATACCCAACATAGCAGTTTTGATTTGTGAGGAGTCTTTATTCCTTGAGTAAAACCTGGAGAAGTAGCTGGTGATGGCATGACTACTGGACTCTGCTCTCCTCCCTTTGAAAGCCTCCCTTATATTACATCCTCTGTCCGCCGTGGCTTTTCTTGCACACTCACCTACTCCCCTGGTGCTCTTCCCACCCCACCCCCAATCCCATCAGCATCCCTTTCTCAGGCTCCTCTCTCCTCATCTCCTCAGCAATTAGACATTCAAGGGCAGGAGATGTACCAGCAGATGGAGACCAACTGCACTCCTTCATGGCCATTACCTTCACTGGGGACCAAAAAGGGT
>NW_028013381.1:0-787 GCF_054177405.1 Leptonychotes weddellii
TTATTTTTATAATGTTGCAAGTAGGGTATTGAAGTCCCTATTATTGTATTGGTATCAACTTCTCCCTTTAGATCTTTTTAATATTTGTTTTATATATTTTAGTGCTCTTATGTCAGGTGTATAAACATTTATAAATGTTATATCATCATGTTGGATTGACTTCTTCATCATTATGTAATGGCCTTCTATGTCTGTATTACAGTCTTTGCCTTGAAGTCTATTTTATGTGATATAAGTGTAGCTACTCACACTTCCTTTTGGTTTCCATTTGCACGGTTTATCTTTTTACATCTTCTCACTTTCAGTCTATGTGTGCCCTTAGAGGTGAGGTGAGCCTCTTATAGGTAATATATAGTTGGGTCCTGTTTTTTGCTTTCTGTTTGTTTTACTCAGCCATTACCCATCTTTTGGTTGCAGAATTTAGTCCATTTTACTTAAAATATTTAGTGGTAGGTATGGACATAACTATTGATATTTTGTTGATTGTTTTATGGTTGTTTTCTAATTCCCCTGTTCTTTTTATCCTTTCTTGCTCTCTTCCTTTCAGATTTGATTATTTTATATAGTATTATGTATTGATTCCTTTTGCTTTATCTTTTGTGTATATACTGTAGATTTTTTGTTTATGGTTACCATGAGTCTTAAATAAAACACATTTATAACATTCTATTTTGAGCTGATAATAACTTAAACTTCAGTGCATACCAAAACTCTGTCAACCCCATATTTTATGTTTTTAATGTCACCATTTGCATCTGTTTACATTATGTGTCCATTAACAAATTAT
>NW_028013382.1:0-787 GCF_054177405.1 Leptonychotes weddellii
CTAGAAAAATCACTCATGTCACCCAGAGAAGGACACTGTACCAGTTGGAACTTCGTGTCTCCTCTTCTTGGGGAAAGAACAAGAGCACTGTAGGAAGAGCAGTCACATATTGTTAGGCAGAAACAAAGTTGTGTTGTCCTGTTGAGTTAAAAACGTGCAGAAAGATGTTTAGATGCTGGGAAACTGAATGGGGGGACTGTGCTGATCATTCAGTTACTGTCACTCAGGTCCATCCACCCTTCTAGACCCTGATCTGTGTTGTGAGCCAGGACTCTGAAAATGGCATTCCTCCTTGTCTCTTAGGTTCCTATTAGGTTCTACCAGTGGGGGCTCCAGATGACATTAGATGACAGGAGAGGGGAGAAGGAGCTTCCTTCTCTTTGTGGCACTTCCTCCAGGTGGTAGCAGCTGATTCCATCCTCCAGCATCTTTAACTCCCAGAGGCAGCCCCATGTAGCTCGGTGGTAGATGCTGAGGTTAGAGCCATTAATGAGACAGAAACAGCTTCTATCATCAAAGTGTTTCAAATTCAGCAAGGGAGAAGACACTGAACAAATAAGGAACTGTGATCAATGTTGTGAAGATATACAGGTTCCTCTGAGAGCCTATCATAGAAGAATGATGTCCATGGAATTGTTACATTTGGGGACTCCTGGCTTTTGGCACAAATATATAAGGATAATGGCATCAAATCACATTCAGAGGATCAACTCAGACTGTGTCCACCTGAAGTCAATATACCTTTAAAGAAGGCTGGTGTGCATGACCAATAATTTTTTTTTTCAAG
>NW_028013383.1:0-787 GCF_054177405.1 Leptonychotes weddellii
CCTTCACTATTTTTGCAGCTTCTTGTGAATCTATAATCATTTCAAAGTGAAAGTCTAAAAAAATGATTGAGCAGAGTTAATCTTGACTTGCATAATAGTGGGTTTTTTTTTTTTTCTCACCACTTACATTTAAATGTTTTCTACAATTCTAGTTTGAATGATGCTACTTACAAGCTGTACACACTTGGGCTTTTGACAAGCAGTTGCAGGTGGCATATCAACTCATCAAATGCATCGTGTACTCTTGTTTTTTAGTGATGAACACATGGCATTCAATCTGATATTTTTCTTTAGAGGGCAGAATTTCTCAAGTGTTTTGGTCGAAACACTGTTGTGACACTTGCTCGTTTCTACCTTTATTGCAAATATGGTTTTATATATTTCACCAGTACAATAAAAAAATGTGAAATACTGGAGTTTTCCTGATTTTATAGTTTCTCTGTGATGTCAAATATACCTTGAAACAATATATCAATATTGTGTTATTCACAGATTCTTTTCTGTGTTCATGTATATATTATACTTAGGTGAATGGTGTAGATCTTCCTTATAATGCACAAATAAAGCTAGAAGACACATCACTGCCATGTTAGGATACATGTATAAAAGTGGATGAGAAAGATACTAGAATTTTCTTGCCCTGCCTGTCTCTGTCAATGCTAGGAAACTTCCACAGGCAAATATCTCATCTCATTGTTACAATTTGCATTGCCTTAAAATTAGTGAAATCAAACATCTTAATATTTATTTCCATTTCTGTTTGCTTTTGTATGGATTGTCTCTTGTG
>NW_028013384.1:0-787 GCF_054177405.1 Leptonychotes weddellii
GCATGTGACCAGGAGCTGAACGTGACTGTGTAAGAAACCAAGAATTTTCTTCTCTGCTATTACTATTTGTTAACATGCACTTCTTACTGAAATTTGTATGGTTTAAATATTAATAAGCACTAATTCACTTCATTATTTATTCTGAGCTTTCTTTTAGAGTGTAAATGTGTTTTGGAAAGCATATGTTTTTATTTTAACTTACATCTTTGGATGAGTCATGCTAAATTTAAAGAGAGTTGTTTTTTGTTTTCTTTTTATTTGGGGTAAATATTTGGGGTCTTACAGTGACTTAAGACATTTTTGCAGTTAAATAATATGGGAAAATGAAGCTATTTATTTTTGTACACAAGAGAAAACATCTATAGGAATGTCTAAATATTTTATGGGCATTCAGGATTAACAAGGGGAAAAGGTACAGGGTAGAAGTAATATAAGCCTGAAAGGAGTGGAACAATGTTGTCAGGAGGCCAGTTTCTGGAAAGCTATGCTGAGTTCCCATGCTTTAATGAATTTGCAAATTACAGAGGGAAGCTTATAATGGTGGAGACATCACATGGAGTCATGCAGTGGATGAGCAAACAGAACACTTGAGTTTGGGGCTTAGTTCTTCTACTACTAGCAGTGTGACTCTGGCATGTCACCTAGCCTCTCTGAGATCCCTTTTCTGTATCTCTAAAGCAAGTGAATGTGAATCACTCTTTTTTTTTTTATTCTTATGTTAATCCCCATACATTACATCATTAGTTTTAGATGTAGTGTTCCATGATTCATTGTTTGTGCATAACAC
>NW_028013385.1:0-787 GCF_054177405.1 Leptonychotes weddellii
TTTTAAGTAGTTCAGAAAAAAAAGTGAAAAAGCAAATGTGGCAAAATGTTAAGGTGGGGAATCTAAGTAAAGGGTATATGGGAATTCTTTGTACTATTGGAATTATTCTGAAATCTGAAATATCAAAATAAAAAGTTTAAAAAAAGTCTGCATTAATAATACAGCTACTACTTACAGATTACCTACTATCAGCCAGGCACTGTATTAGGCATTTTACCTCATACTATCTTTAATCTTCAAAATAATCTTTTAGGGTAGGTATTATAATCAATCCCTGTTTTTAAACACATAACAAATGAAGGCCCGGAGTAACTTATCCAAGAACAGAGATCTGATAAGTGGCACAAACCAAATCACACTCCAAAGCTTGTACTCTTTCTACAAGGTGGTAAATATAATAGTCATTTAGATAGAGCTCTGGTTCTAGAATTATAGAGATTCAGATCTGAGGATTTGAATCCTCAACACAATGTATCAGTCATGTGATCATAGGCAAATTACTTACCTTAATTTCTTTTTTGTTTTGAACACAGTGTTTATTTCACGGGTTATTGAAGAAATTAAATAAAATAAAGCATGTAAAGCACTTGAGCACAATACCATGGCCTCCGGTAAAGGTACATATGTTTGTTGATGTTTCCATGTACTTTATTATACCTTTCCTGAAAAATGCTTTAGACATTGCTGAATTCTAAACTGTAGAGATCAGATCTAGTTCATTTACTTTTTTACTGTCATAAGATAGTATCTAAAAATTCACCAAACCTAGAGAATTAAGCAGTTCAAA
>NW_028013386.1:0-787 GCF_054177405.1 Leptonychotes weddellii
ATCCTACTTTCCACATTATAGAGGTGAAAAATGCCACATAGTCTTTAAAGCAGAGCATGGGCATATGACTCAATTTTCCTTAATGAAACCCAAGGTTAAGTTTGCTGATAGGTTCCTGAGAATCATTTTTGTTCTTCATAAAAAAAGGATATGCTGCCTGGAGCTGTGGCAGCCTGCTAGTGACCATGAGGAAACAAACCTATGGATACAAGCCAACACACTGAAATTGGAGAGCAGAAAGGGGGAAAAAACTTGAGTCCCTAATGTCACAATAAAGTCTCTGAACCAACTTGGAGCCATTCTACACTTGTACATATTTATGAGCTATTACTTTTCCTGCTTGTGTAAGCCATCTTTATTTGGGGGAAAATGATCTGATTAAGTCTCTAAATAAACATGTTAATTAAACATCTTACTAGCAGTTACAAATAGAAAGGTAATGGAGAGTTCTTATCTCTAGATGCTTTTAACAGAATCTATCTTGATCGTTCAGATTGTTAATGGTAAACAAACCTGGAATTTATGAATTTATGAGGCATGACCAGCTACAAAATGCCATGGCAGCTACATAATTAACAAAATATAAAATGAAGAGTTTTATGACCATCACATCTCTCTTTGTGTCAGCAATGCCCTGCATGCGTCACTTAGAGAATTAGAATTATATTAAATCTGGGGCAGGGTGGATACTAATGTTTTAAGGAAAGGCATAGAAAACTGTGTTATTAGTCCTGGGCTTTACTATATTTCACCTCAGTTTCCTTTGAGTTATTAGAAAAGTTTGATA
>NW_028013387.1:0-787 GCF_054177405.1 Leptonychotes weddellii
GTAACATGTCATTGGTAACAAATGGGAAGAAGCCGCAAAAAGAAGGAGAAGGGGTAAAGAGTGAAGACTACGATTGTTATTTTAAACAGGGTGGTCGCAGAATGTTTTGTTGAAAAGGCACCAATTGAAGTGACAATTGAGAATGATGGTGACAAGACGAAGACAATGACATTGGTGATGACCACACGTGTCCTCTGCTGGGGCTATGTTCAGCACTTGGCATGCATCATCTCTTACAACCCTGCGAGTAGATGCTGCTACTGACTCCTATTTTAAGGGGAACACAAAGTTGAATTATCTTTTTCAAGGTCACCCCACTAGTACCTAGCTGTTCTGTTGCCACTGACGCATTTTGATTCGGGGACCAAAGAAGGAACGCATCCACCAGCACCAGGTATGGAGTGACGGCAGCCAAACGCTATGGCGCAGTGCGCAGAGTGGAAGAGGGCATAGTCACTGATGGATGTATTTCTAGATGCCAGGTAGACCCTCCCATCGCTTCCTGCTTCCCATCGGAGGTATTGCTTTACCTGATCAGTGTCTGCCTTGTTCTAATCTTCCTCAGTGTCAATCTTATCAACACTGTCTAGAAATGCGGGAGCAATTCACGGTCATACCTCGCTGCAAATACTAGATGAATGACATTTCACTTGGATGTTTTCTAGGACATGCTGGTGACCTGGAGTGCATCTACATACAGGCATCCATGAGGTTTGTCCCTCTATGCTTTCCTATCAACTGGCTGGTCACACCGGGAAGCCAGCAAGGAAGGGGGGGATACACCAGA
>NW_028013388.1:0-787 GCF_054177405.1 Leptonychotes weddellii
GAGCCGAAGGCAGACGTTTAACGACTGAGCCACCCAGGCGCCCAATCTTCTAAACTTTTAATGTAAATTCCTTCCAGAAAGGTAAAGATAAATGAACTCATATTTCCTTTTACTCACATCTCTCGGTGCTACTGCATTTTACAAACCTCTATAGTTTGGTAAGTGAAAAATATTCTAATTACATTAATTTACAAACATGTTATTTCTAGTATTGAATTTTTCAGGTGTCTTGTCAATTTGCTTGTTTTATTTCATGAATTGTGTCTGTTCTTTGCCCACTGTGATCAGATTTAGTCTATTCCTTATTATTTTGCACAAATCCTTTGATATTTATAACTTGAAAATACTTTCCCCACTTTTTGGCTTTCTTCACAATTTTACTTATGCATTTATTGCATTTGGAAGCCTGTTACTTATATATAAACAAATATATGGAAAATTTTATTTGAAGTTCTCCACTTATTTTATGACCTCTATGAGAGATTAGATAAACATTGCCAAAATTTTCTTCTAGGTGTTTTATTATCTAAAATTTTTCATTTAGTTTTATTATCTATCTGGAATGTATCCTCATGCTTTCTATTATTATATATTAAATGGCCTCAGCCAAAATGGATTTGTACCTTGTACAACAAAATAAAATTAAGCATCATTTAATTTCTTAATAACAACAAAACTAGGGGGGGCGGAGCAAGATGGCAGAGGAGTAGGAGACCTGGATTTCATCTCCTCTCAGGAATTCAGCTGGATAGGGATCAAACCATTCTGAACACCTACAAACTCAACA
>NW_028013389.1:0-787 GCF_054177405.1 Leptonychotes weddellii
CATGGAGCACTGGGTGTTATACGGAAACAATGGATCGTGGATCACCACATCAAAAACTAATGATGTATTGTATGGTGACATAACATAATAAAATTTAAAAATGTATATATATATTTAATCATTCATTTAAAAATAACAATGGCAAACCCATTATGTTAATATAAATAATGCATTCTTTATGAAAACTAACTATATTTTCCAAAATAAAAGTATTTAGTGGAAAGAGTGGCATTGTTTTACATTATTTGAGAGACTTTTTAATGTCTGGCTTAATGGAAGCCAGCTAGATTCTCCCATCTGCCTCCACGTTCCATCTATTGCAATATCACATGGTTGTAACCTCTGGAAAACTCCCCTGTAGGTTGTAAGAGAATAAAGGTGAGAAAGGCAAATAGCATCCTGGAAGTATAATAATTGCCTTCGTGGGAGCGCCTGGGTGGCTCATTCGGTTAAGCATCTGCCTTCCGCTCAGGTCATGATCCCAGCGTCCTGGGATCAAGCCCAGCGTCCGGCTCCCTGCTCAACAGGGAGGCTGCTTCTCCCTCTGCCCCTCCCCCACCCCCTGCTGTGCTCTCTCGCTCTCTCTGTCAAATAAATAAATAAAATCTTTTTTAAAAAATCGCTTTCATGTTTTGGGCCCCTGGAAGGTCTCAGAGACCCCCAGGAGGGTTCCAAGCGCACACTTTGAGAACTCCTGCTCTAGATCCCCCAAAGCGAGTTAGACATTCGCAGCGGTGGTGTGTCCTGGTGCTTCTGCAGGAGCAGCAAAAGCACCCCAGAGCTGTGC
>NW_028013390.1:0-786 GCF_054177405.1 Leptonychotes weddellii
AGAGAGGAACAGGAGGAAGAGAGGAGTCCAGGCCCTGGTCCCCACAGTGCAGTTGGCCTGTCCCAGGCTTGTCGTATCCTCCCTACTGCTGCCAGGGAAATGAAAATGCTCTTTATGCAAATTTGCACCCCCTTCCAGAGTCTCTCAGCCCTCACTTGATTAGTGACTCAGGAGCAGAGGTAGGACGTGAGGAAAAAGAGTCGAAGGGCAGATCCTTCTCTGAGTGAGACCCCAGAGGGGGTGGAGGGATCAGCTATGGGGACACCCACAGGATCCTGCCCAGGAGCCTCTGCCGGGCCCTAAGGGACCAGGCCGCTGGGTCTCACCAGGGAGCACAGGGGGCAGCTCAGCCTCTGCCCAGCCCTGAACCCAGGGTGCTCCCCCAGCTGGGAGGGTCCCCCTGCAGGGCCCAGGGAGAAACTATATGGTCGGGGAAGAGCAACTGACGCAGGGAAACCGGAGGCGGGGACGCAAGCGGCTGTGCTCACAGGAGACACACAGGCTGTGGAGCAGAAGGAACAGGGGGAGAGAAGGAGGAAGAGTAGAGTGGGAACTGGGGGTTTCTGCTCTGACTGCCCCGTCCGACGGCGCTGCTGTTCACTGCAGTGGAGCTTTAGATAAGGAGATGCGTCTCTGTTCATAAAAGCGTTGAAGATCTGAGAAAGAAGTAGAAACCCTGAATTCCAAGCTCAGAAATGGTGGACCCTGCCCTTGAGTGGCAGCAAGCAGGGACCGCGGCCTGTGGCTGGTGTCCAGGTGTGGTGAGCAGTCCCTGGTGCGGGTGGG
>NW_028013391.1:0-11589 GCF_054177405.1 Leptonychotes weddellii
AAAAATAAAAAAATAAAAAAAAAAAAGAGTACTTTCATCTGAAGAGTTTAAATGATGACCTCTCTATATATATATTTGAGTTGGATTTCTTATAGAAAACAAGTGATCCTAATCTCATCTTTCATTCAAAGAACAAATGTGACAAAGTCTCAAAATGAAGACTCCTTTCTATTTACTACTATACAAAAAAAGAACCATTTCTCTCCCTCTCAGGATTGACAAGTTCGAACTCCATCCAACCCCCAAATAAGATCATGCAGAGAATCATTTTCCCATTTGTTGAGTCCAAAAGACTCCTAGCAATTCTCAAATTCTAGACACCTTCATTGAGAAAAACACATCCACCTATGGATGAAATATATCACTAGTTTGGAGAATGTTTGGTTTTCTCTGTATTATTCCAAGTCTAAAATTATAGAATGAGAATGATTTTGGAATGTTAGGGTTTAGTACTTTATTTTCATTGCATTTAAAAGCATATAACAAGCAAAAGATGAAAACTAGAGCCATGTCTTGATGTTTGAAAAATCATGTGTACTCTTGAAAACACATTTGCAGATCATAAATGTTTGTAAACTTAAACAGTAATGGGCAGGGCCCATATTTTGCATCCCTGGGCCATCTTAATCCATCAGTGTTGACATTACCAAAGAAAAACTTCCCTTTCATGGTTAGTAGTTTGTCCCTCTCAGCAGATCTGTGATACTTTCTGGCGTCCCACACAGGGAATTATTTAATTTAATTTCTAAGGGCCAGATCCTGCCCTTGGATACGTGTGAGCAGTAAGTATTGACGTCAATGGAAATTCTGGGTGTGCATCTGAGGGCGGACCATGGTCCTCTGCATATTCCTAATGTGACTGCTGAAATTCTCTTTGTTAAGATTGGTTTGATTTGGGCTCCCTTTCTCTTAAATGTGCACACAATACCAGAAGTGATGCACGAACGCTGTGAACAAATGAAGAACTTCGCAGCCAGGTTGGATCCTATGTGGCCTTCTGACCTAAGGAAAGAACTAGATTTTAAGTCCTCTTTGTTCCGTGGTCTGTTATTGCCCTGATGACCAGCCCAGAGCAAGGTTTTTCATTTCCAGATCCATTTCCTACTTAAGGAGAAAATAAAACTTGAGATTCCAATTAAAGCTAATAATTTTTAAAACAGTTATTAAGAGTATTAGAATGAAAGCTGCACTCAATTCCAAAATAATTTGTCTGTCTTTAGCCACTAAATTGTGGTATTTTTTATTTGTTGTTTTTCACTGAATTGAACTGTAAACCTAGTAATTCCAGGACATTTATGAACTTGCATACAAACAAAGACAAACTGATAAAATGGCAATCTGGAACCACCTGGAAACCTGAGACTCATCCCATATTTGTCACTCTTCTTCGTCTGATCTCCACCCCACCCTGTCCACACACACACAACCACACATTTACAGTTAGTCACCAAGACCTTTCAATTCTATCTCCTTAATAACTCTTAAGTCTCCCCCTTCTTCAGCTCCTCTATCTTTAGCCCTGTTCATTTTTTTCCCCCAGACAATTACAACAGTCTCATTGTTCTGGTTTCCTGTTCCCCTATCTTGAACACTATCCATTTTCCACACAGGTGGTAGGATGATCCTTTTAAACCCCTGATCTAAGAATGATGCTCTCATTAATGTAATCCAATGGCTTTCCATTAGCTTCAGGCAATACCTGAAGTCCATTATCTGAACTCTCCCCAAATTGCAAATTCAGTAGTTCTCTAGATCCCTCTACCAACCCATCCATCAAGTTCAATAAGATTTAGAAACTCGGAATTAAGCTCTGAATTCTTTACAATTTGTTTAAAACCCTGAGTGATAACAAACATGTTATTCTGTAGAATGGGTGCAATGCATAATTTAAAAACTGAAAATATATACACCATATTTGTTTTAAAAGTTACTAAGAGAAAGACATAACTGTTTTTGGTGATTGTATAGGTCTTGAATTAACTCAGGTATCTAAGAACCAGGAGTTCACATCAAAAACTGATTATCAAAATTTGACTAAATTTTGACATTTATTATCAAAATCAACTTGCAAATAATTTCTTCTAGAAATTCTTCATGTGGAGATCTCAATCCCAAACCCCATTTCTGACAATTCATTTCAAAAATGCAGCTCAACAAAATATTTATTACTTACTTTGCAGGCACGGATTTTCAAAGAGGAATACGATATTTTCCTTGCCCTCCAAAATTATTTTATCACAGTCATGGTCTTGTGTGGCAATTCTTAACCAGATTATTAAAACCAATCTCAGAATGCTGTGACGCCTTCTGATTATTTTAGAATCATTATTCTAACTTGAAAAATCCCCAAGACCTTAATTGTCTGTCCCCTCCTACCCCTTCCTTCCCAAACCTCTCTTCTGATTCATTCTCTGAACAAATCTCCCTACTACACTCCCCTTGCTCACACCTCTCTGCCCACACTGGACTGCTCGTGTTCCTGAACACAGCAGCCGAGGTCATGGCTCAGGGTCTTTGTCCATTACACTCCATCAGCCTGGAACACTCTTCCCCTATCACCTGTGTGACTTGTTCTCAACTTTAAATCTTCCTCAAATGTCACCTTCCCAGTGAGTCCTTCCCTCAAAAGCCTACTTAAAATGGAACACCTACCCCAGCACATCTTGATCCCATTTCTGCTTTTATTTTTCTCCACAGCACCTATCACCATCTAACAAAGTATATGTTTCATTTATTTAAGTTTTTCTCTTCCTTCCTAAAATGGTCATTGTGATATTCTGTAGCAATTAAAACAGTGCCTGATACATACTGAATCCCCAGGAAGTATGTTCTGGATGAATGACAGAACTCACTCAGGAAGAACCTGGAGCATTTGGAAAGCTCTACTGCAATAAGACTTCCCCAAAGCAGCAAATCATTATCAGAATATTCTCCTTTCACATTAATTTAAGTATCTATAAATGCTAAATAAAATTTCAGTATACATTCTTAAATGAGAAATACATAAACCAATAAATAGATGACTAGGATAAGAAAAAATATTTCAAAGAATTTAATGTGGTAATCAAAAATATAAAAATATTAATAAATTTTCTAAAAACCATTCTTTCATCTGTACATCATTATTGTACCTTATTCCATTATTATGATGATAGTTTTATATAGGTTGTAGCTCAATATTTTCAAAGTGTGATCAAAGATCTATCTGTATCAAAAACATCTGAGGTGCTTATTGGCAAAAATAGAATTTCCTGCCTCCACTTAAGAGTTCTGGGGCCGTGGCCTATAAATCTGCATTTTTCTAACAAGTTCCCCAGGGGACCCTTATGGTTACTTACATTTGAGAACTATTGCTTTAGTCCCTCAGTCTGCAAAACCCACTGCAGCCTTCTCCGTCTCAGCCTCCCTCCCACAGGACTCTCCCTGAGTCCAGATAATCTTTAAACTCAAGCACATGGATTTTACCTTAACTAGGGATTAAAAAAAAAAAACTATATTTTCTCCTTGTGATGGTAATAAGTCTTCAGAGATGTTATTTACAGACCAACATTGCTATCAGTGGTACAAATATTATTTTTAAATTATTAGTTCTTGGCAGCCTCTTGTAATAGTATCCCATAAAATCAAAAAATGAAATAGAAGTTCTAAAGTATCTTAACCTTCTTTTATTTTTTTTTTTAAAAGTTTTATTTATTTGACAGAGAGAAACACAGCCAGAGAGGGAACACAAGCAGGGGGAGTGGGAGAGGGAGAAGCAGGCTCCCCGCGGAGCAGGGAGCCCGATGCAGGACTCGATCCCAGGACCCTGGGATCATGACCTGAGCCGAAGGCAGACGCTTAACGACTGAGCCACCCAGGCGCCTCTTAACCTTCTTTTATATACTCCAAGAGACACAGAGCTACAACTAAACTTATTAAGTTCCTACTATGTAGCACAGAAAATCATGTTCACTACCTCATTTAGCCTGAACATTGTGAAATAGGGTAAATAACATTATTTGTCAGGAGCCACTTAACTAGTACCTGCAGAACAAAAACTGAACAAATGACTCCAGACTTCTAGTCCACAATTATTTCTAAAATACTCACAGCTTCATCAATCTACAAATAAGTTTTTTTTTAAGATTTTACTTATTTATTTGAGAGAGAGAGAACACGAGCAGGGGGAGAGGGAGAAGCAGACTCCCCACTGAGCAGGGAGCCTGATGCAAGGGGCTCTATCCCAGGACCCCGGCATCATGACCTGAGCTGAAAGCAGACGCTGAACTGACTGAGCCACCCAGGTGCCCCTACAAAAGAGTTCTTTAAAGCCACATGAGAGACTATGGACTCTGAGACACAAACTGAGGGTTTTAGAGGGGAGGGGGGTGGGGAGATGGGTTAGCCCGGTGATGGGTATTAAGGAGGGCACGTACAGCATGGAGCACTGGGTGTTATGCGCAAACAATGAATCATGGAACACTACATCAAAAACTAATGATGTACTGCATGATGACTAACATAACATAAAAAAAAAAAAAAGCCACTTCCTGTGATTCTGGCCTAATTTGCTGTTTCCTTAAAAAGTAGAGTTGTTCTGATTTAAAAAAAAAAAAAAAAAAAGGACACAAAGTCTCCTATACATGTTCCTTTTGGTATTCTGTGCTCCATTCCCTATTGTGATGTTTCTTGATAGCTTTGCCAACATATTTGTCTGTCCCAGCTGCTTCTAGTTTACCCTTTTATGGGGGCATGAATGCCATTATTACGTCCCTAATTCATATGTCTTGATGTTGCAGTTCTGCCGTATCTTTTTTTTTCTGGTTTCTTTGCCGTATTCTCTTTCAATAAAGGACATGTTACTTTGTTCATTAACTTAAAACAAATTCACTATGGGTTTTTAATTCTCTGAGCTTTCCTTTTAAATGTTCTTTAACTCAAAAATTGCTTTCATCTTTGTTACATGCATGAACTCAAATGCTAAGAATCCTGAGGTTTCCAAACAAACCCTTTTAGACAGTGTTTTGAAAGTATATTCTTCAGATCATTCCAGTCTCAAGACATGTAGAGAAAGTGGGGAGGAAGAGAAAGGGTTAGTGGTCAAAAAACCACATTCTATATCCACCTCATTGAAATTCGTATGTATATCAGCATATTAAAAGCTCTGATAAGTCCCTCAGTGAAAAAATGGTTTTACTCAGTATGTCCCAAACTGGCTTAACCATGCAATCTTTCTCTCTGCGCCCCCCCAACACCTAATAACATCCCACAGAATTTACTATATGGTAAACATTAGAAAATCCAGTAAGTATATAATGCCTACTATATAATAAGTTCTCAATATGTGATGGCTATTATTGTAATTATTAATAAGCAGGTCAGTAAATGTCATGACTCAGCTAATCCATTACTCTAAAGATGGCAAGCTATGGTCAAATGTGTTCAATCCAAAGCACCTCCACTGACCCTTGGAAATAATGTCAGTTTACTATTTTCAATGAAAAACTCAAAGAGGAAAAATATTCAGAAAATTCTCAGGAACCTGAGTATCAATAGTTCTGAAATGCTACAACTTCAGGATATCTTAAAGCACAATCAGTGATAGTTTGCAGACAGGATGGTGTGAGGGATGGAGACCAACTGAGTTTCAGAGTCAAACACTCAAAACCAACCTAGTCCTTTAAGCTTTCCTCTACCATAGTTTCTTAAGATGTAAATTGAGGGGCGCCTGGGTGGCTCAGTTGGTTAAGCGACTGCCTTCGGCTCAGGTCATGATCCTGGAGTCCCTGGATCGAGTCCCTGGATCGAGTCCCTGGATCGAGTCCCTGGATCGAGTCCCGCATCGGGCTCCCTGCTCGGCAGGGAGTCTGCTTCGTCCTCTGACCCTAGCCCCTCTCATGTGTTCTCCCTCTCTCATTCTCTCTCTCTCAAATAAATAAATAAAATCTAAAAAAAAAAAAAAAAAGATGTAAATTGAGGAAGGGCGCCTGGGTGGCTCAGTCCTTAAGCGTCTGCCTTCGGCTCAGGTCATGAATCCAGGGTCCTGGGATCCAGCCCTGCATCGAGCCCCGCATCTGGCTCCCTGCTCCACGGGGAGCCTGCTTCTCTCTCTCCCACTCCCGCTGCATGTGTTCCCTCTCTTGCTGTGTCTCTCTCTGTCAAATAAATAAAATCTTAAAAAATATATATATATGTAAATTGAGGATATCACCATCAATCACCAAAAATTAGAAATAACACACCTATGACATAGCAGGCATTAAAAAGATAGATTCAGGGGCACCTGGGTGGCTCAGTCATTAAGCGTCTGCCTTCGGCTCAGGTCATGATCCCAGGATCCTGGGATCGAGCCCCATGTCGGGCTCCCTGCTTGGCAGGAAGCCTGCTTCTCCCTCTCCCACTCCCCCTGCTTGTGTTCCCTCTCTCGCTATGTCTCTCTCTGTCAAATAAATAAATAAAATCTTTAAAATAATAATAATAAAATAAAATAAAAAGATAGATTCACTACTTTTGTAATTCCAATCAGACTTGTTGACTTCTGAGAAGCTTAAATTATATAATATAGATATGGCCATGTGAACTCACTTCATTCTCCAAAATGGACATTTCTTGAAAAGTATAGCCCATTCCACCCCCCAAGAATTCCTCTCAGCTCTATAACTAGCTATCTATCATAACTGTTAAAGTTTCTGCATAATATTTTCCTGAAAAAACTAATAACAACTTTTTAAAATTTTTTAAACTTTTGAATATACATTCTCATGGTTTAAGAAGCAAAACATCATAAGTAGGCATATAAAGTTTCCCTCTCAACCTTTTATTCATCCTATGCCCCTGCCTGCGTCCATTCCTAGATCATCACTTTTATGTTTCCCTCTTGAATTTCTTTATGCAAATACATGCTATTATCAAAGTGTATAGATATATTTTTTCATTTTTTTGAATTTTTTGCGTTAAGTGTTTAGTACATTGATTTTCATTCTTTCTTGACTGAGATAATTACTTAAGGCTCCAAGTTTTCCTATGAGCACTGCTTTAGCTTATCCCATAGATTGTGACATCTTGTATTTTCATTACCATTGTTTTCTAAAAATGTTTCACTTAAGATTGTATTTTCTGTTTGACTCAGGAATTGTTTGAGAGAGATTTTTTGAGTTTTTATTTCTTGGGTTTTTGGTGTGGTTTTTTGTTTTTTCAATTTCCAGGTTGGGGCAGGGTTTCATTGCTGTTGTTTTTGTATTAATTTGTAGTTTTATTACATTATATACTTATTCTTCAGGAAGTATACTGATATTTTCTTTGTGAACTTTTTACAAACAAGTTCAGAGAATATTCCACGGAGCTCTCAAAAAGATGGTATATTCCCTATTTCAAAGCAAAAGTATATATGCATACTTATATACATATACATTTCTGTATTTACACATATTTTTGGTGTCTACTTGATCTATGTTGAACTGAAAAGTGAAGTAGTGAATACTAATGTTTCCAATTATTTTCCTTTTCCTTCTTAAATCTCTTGTCCTTTTATCTCTCAAATTTCTGCTTTAGGAATATTGTTTGGAGTTATTTGGCACATAGCTTTTATTGCACTTTGTATTTATTAGCATGGTAAAGTCTGCTTTGATTAATACTTTTTAGCCTAACATTCACTTTTCCTGATATTTCTATTTGACTCCTACTCTTTTTGGTATTTGCCTAGTATACTTTTTTAAACAGCTTTAAATCACATACCATACCATCCACCCATTTAAATTGTACAATTAAATGGTTTATAGAATATACACAGAATTGTGCAACCATACCACATTCAATTTTAGAACATTGTCATCACCTCAAACAGAAACTATACTCATCAGCAGTCATTCCCCATTTCCTCCCAAGCCTCCAGCCCTAAAAGACCACCAGTCTACTTTCTGTCTCTATTGATTTGACTATTCTGGACTTTTCATATAAATGTAATTACACAATAATGTGGCATTTGTGACTAGCTTAGCATAATACTTTCAAGATTGATCCATGTTATAGAGCGGACCTAATTGTTTATTTACTCACCATTTTTGGATATTTGGGTTGTTTCTACTTTTTGGCTATTATGACTAACGCTGCTATGAATATTTGTGAACTAGTTTTTGTGTGGACATCCTAATACACTTTTCCCATGCTTTTATCTTCAATCTTTCTGAATCACATTTATTTTTTTAATTTTATTATGTTAATCACCATACATTACATCATTAGTTTTTGATGTAGTGTTCCATGATTCATTGTTTGCATATAACACCCAGTGCTCCATTCAATACATGCCCTCTTTAATACCCATCACCAGGCTAACCCATCCCCCCACCCCCATCCCCTCTAGAACCCTCAATTTGTTTCTCAGAGTCTATCATAGTCTCTCATGGTTCGTCTCCCCCTCTGATTTCCCCCCCTTCATTTTACCCTTCCTACTATCTTCTTCTTTTTTTTAACATATAATGTATTATTTGTTTCAGAGGTACATTTTAAAGTACTTTTCTCGTATACAACATAGTATGGTTTAGCCTTAATGGAGCAGTCTGAAGATTTTTTTAGTAGATGAGTAAAATCCATAAAAAAAAAAGAAAATTAAAATCATCCATACTGTACCACTTAGATATAAACAGTATTTTTTTACATATCTTCTTCAGATCTTCATAAAATTATATCCCTTTTTAAAACAAAATTGAAATCATTGAGCAGTTGGTTTTGTAATATGATGGGTTTTTTCTTAATATCATGCCATAAATATTTTTCCTTTTCATAAAAAAATCCAATTTAATAGCTGCATAACATTCCATTGAACATACAATAGTACATAATTTAAAAATTTGTTCTTTTATCCAGCATTCTATTATATTTTGTCAACAATGAGAATAATTGTATAACTAAAATTTATTGAATCTTAACACATGTCAGACACTTTTCTAAGTGCTTTACTTTTTTAGTTCTCACAATTCTGTGGGGTAGATGATAATTTGTTGCCAATTTTAGAGATGAGAAAATGAGGTCTACAGTTGTTAAATAACTTTCCCATTGAAACTAAGAATGTCCTTAATATGTGGTCCCCTTCTACTTTATTAATTCATTCTTCTATATAGTCTAGGTTTTATACACTTCTTAGTTTATCTCTTTTGAGTTGACCGATGAAACATTTGTAATTGGGGACAATCCATACTGTGAGACACTGAAATATCTTCCAGGAATTGTGTTTTCTCTAGACTGTAAAAATTGGAATAAATGTTTTTCTTCCCCACAGGAGAAAAAAAATCCTTTTGATTAAAGAACTTTTATATCTCCTGAATCCCAATAAAGCTAATAAGCAAAGCCTCTTTTACGTTGTTAAGAGGCATTTGGTTATTTCAGTATTATTAGAAAACTCCATGTCTTTATGGAATATGTTTTTAGGTTTCTCTAAAAATTCTGGAAAATAACTGACCCATCCCAATTAGTTCTATAGTTTTCTTTCCAAAGTTAACTAGCATTCTCTTCTCACACACTAATTATTTCCACTGACAAAATCACAAGGTCAAAAATTTTTATTTTGCTATAAGGTTACAAATTTCTTTTTACAGTGATAGGTACTTTGCAATGGTAATCTATACAAACTATTTTCTAAAACACAACAGAGTTAATACCCAGAAATATCCCTTTATGATAATACTCGCTCACAATTAAATAGGATTTTATAATTTGCAAAGTACTTTGATGTACATTATTTCATTTAATCTTGAAAACAATCCTATGAGCTAGCTAGACAGAAATAATTATCACCATTTTACAGATAAGAAAATGGGTTCATGGCATGTCCTAAATCAAAACACAAGTTAAACAGAAGAACTAGAAATGAACACAGGTCTTCTGCCTTTCAAAAATGCAGATAGGAAAAGTCACTGTCTCCTCATGAAGTTGCCAAGACTCTGAAGTAGGGGTGGGGAGCTTCTTCAGCTATAACTTATTGTTGGAAGCTTATTCCTCCCCCGAGCCTGCCTTTCTTTTCCATCTTTTCCATTTTCAAATCTGATCCAATCCTATCCCTTCATTACTAAATTCTGATGCAAGATACAAGTGAGTGAAAAACACACACCTCAAGCCCTGACTATAAATTATAGAGAACAAACTGAGGGTTGATGGAGGGAAGTGGGTGGGGGATAAGCTAGATGGGTGACTGGTATTAAAGAGGGCACCTGTGATGAGCACTGGGTGTTGAATGTAAGTGATGAATCACTGAATTCTACTCCAGAAACCAATATTGCACTGCATGTTAACTAATAACATTTAAATTAAAAAAATACAACCCAGGCTGATTTCGTGGGTGTTCAAAATGGTTTGGTAGATATCCAGCTAAATTCAGGGGACCAGTTGAAATGGGGCCCCCTACTCCTCTGCCATCTTGCCCCAGACCATGAGAGACTCTGGGAAAAAAACTGAGGGTTACAGAAGGGAGAGGGGTGGGGATATGGGGTAGCCAGGTGATGGGTATTAAGGAGGGCAGGTGTTGTGATGAGCACTGAGTGTTATACACAACTAATGAATTGTTGAACACTACATCAAAAACTAATGATGTACTATATGTTGGCTTACTGAACATAATAAAATTAATTAATTAATTAATTAACCAAACAAAAATACACACCTCATATTTTTAAAGAGCCTACATACTTAGCAAATACGCTGGATTTCAAGTCCAGTGGTTTTTATCCTTCCTTTCACAGGGCTTGAATCTCTATTATGATTACCTGAATATAACATAACAATACATACTAGATGAGTGCTTCTTATGTGCCTCTTTTATTCTTAATTCCACCTTATTACCTGAATCATTAAAGAATGCAAAACATCTCTCTCACACTGGTATTGAAGTTTGTAAAAAGCATTACTTTTTTAAAAGTTTAAACTAGCAAACCACTCCATTTATCACACTTAGAAAATCTATTCTGAAATTTCTGTAAGAAAAAAAATCTTAGAATCAGCTTCAGTTATGATCATCATTTTATTAATGTAGATTTTAACAGGGTTTGGGGCAATTTACATACAAGTTAATGACATTTTATCAATAATATTTCACCAACCATTTTTTAAACCTGCATCAGCTGACTGAAGTGCTAGGGTTCTCATGAACTGCTTTAATAGCAATTCTGATTTTAATGTAAGAGAAAAATGAATGGTATAAATTTAAAAATTAAAAAACAATATTTTTACATTTTAAACCCCTATTCTTTTTTCCAATGTTTGATTAACAATAGTTGCCACTTACTTGAGGACTTACAATAAACTGGGCACCATGTTAAGCTCTAAATGTACATATTACTTAATCTTCACATCAATCCTATGAAATAGATACTATTATTATCCCCATTTTATAGCTGAGGCTTAAAGAAGTGATTTTCCAGGGGCGCCTGGGTGGCTCAGTTGGTTAAGCGACTGCCTTCGGCTCAGGTCATGATCCTGGAGTCCCGGGATCGAGTCCCGCATCAGGCTCCCTGCTCAGCAGGGAGTCTGCTTCTCCCTCTGACCCTCCTCCCTCTCATGCTCTCTGTCTCTCATTCTCTCTCTCTCAAATAAATAAAAATAAAATCTTTAAAAAAAAAA
>NW_028013392.1:0-786 GCF_054177405.1 Leptonychotes weddellii
GCACGTCCTACCTTCCAGAAAGTGGTCGCTTTTCTGTTCAGAGAGTTGTTGCTATTCCTTCCTTCGATCTCCTACTCCTCCGCCATCTTCCTCCGCCCCCCTATTTATTTATTTAAGAGAGAGAGAGCACAAGCAGGGGGAGCAGCACAGGGACAGGGAGGAGGAGAAACAGGCTCCCTGCTGAGCAGGGAGTCCCATACAGAGCTCTATCCCAGGACCCTGGGATCATAACCTGAGCCAAAGGCAGACCACCCAGGTGCTCTGGGAGACAGATTCCTGATGACATCATTTGAACACCTAGATCCAGCCATGCCTGAACCTGGATAGTCTGGACTTTTCAGTTACATGTTCTGTTACAATTTTTTTTAATGCTTAAACCACTTCTAATTGTATTTCAGTCACCCCTTGCACCTGAAAATAACTAACAAATACAAATCATAATCTGGCCCCCTCCTTCGTTTGCCTGCTTACCTCTTACCAGTTCCCACCATGCAGTTTATCATTTGATTTGTATCAAAATCTTTACCTGTTTTGAAACACACCAGGCAATTTTATGCCTCTCTTTCTTTGTACATACATTTTTATTTCCTCACATGATTTTATCTTTCCCACCAGAAATTTATTTCTGGTAGAGGAAAAAAAAATGTGTCTTTGTGGATATTTGAATCTTGTTGTTTTTTGTATCATTCATTTAAATAACACATGTGAGCCATGAGGAATTCTTAATCGCAGGAAACAAACTGAGTGTTGTTGGAGTGGGGGGTGGGGTGGGAGGGATGGGGTGAC
>NW_028013393.1:0-786 GCF_054177405.1 Leptonychotes weddellii
TATGAGTTAGTAGATCTGCTTAGCTTGATATTTTTATTCTGACAACAAGAATTTCTATAAGAAAGGGTGAAGCTGAAAGGGCAACTGAGGCCCCTTTGAGTGAATTAGTATTCCTGTTGCATTACCCGTGTGGATAATATTCTTTACCTCCGATGTGACCCTTACAAATTTAATTAAGTTGGATGGCAGGCCAGCATGTAGATTATTCCTGTTGTAGACAAAACTTGGATGTTTTCTGTCTATGGATAAAATATTTGTGGAAGTTCCTGTTAATTTATGTCCCTCACCCAACTTTTCTAACTTTAGATGTTAGAGTCGAGGAACAAATGATATTTGCTGCCTTGCGATTATGTGTTTCCTGTCTATTAATGGTAAATCAGAAAAGTGTGATGGTTCTCTATGGCCAGGGTCACTGGAGATGTTTTATAAAATGTATTTGTAAAACTGTTTGATTTTAAACAAACTTGATATATGAAAAGTAGATGGAGGTTATATTTATTTTTTAATGGAATTTATTTCTCTCTCTCTGTGTGTGTGTGCGCGTGCACGTGTGTGTGTGTACAAAATTAGGAATCAAAATCCCCAAAGTAGGGGCGCCTGGGTGGCTCAGTTGGTTAAGCGACTGCCTTCGGCTCAGGTCATGATCCTGGAGTCCCGGGATCGAGTCCCGCATCGGGCTCCCTGCTCGGCAGGGAGTCTGCTTCTCCCTCTGACCCTCCTCCCTCTCATGCTCTCTGTATCTCATTCTCTCTGTCTCAAATAAATAAATAAAATCTTTAAAAAAAA
>NW_028013394.1:0-786 GCF_054177405.1 Leptonychotes weddellii
TCTTCTTTGAATGTTTGGTAGAATTCCCCAGGGAATCCATCAGGCCCTGGACTCTTGTTTTTTGGGAGGTTTTTGATCACTGCTTCCATCTCATTACTGGTTATTGGCCTATTCAGGTTGTCAGTTTCTTCCTGTGTCAGTCTTGGGAGTTTATACTTTTCCAGGAAGGCCTCCATTTCATCCACATTGCTCAGTTTATTGGCATATAGTTGTTGATAATAATTTCTAATAATTGTTTCTATTTCCTTGGTGTTAGTTGTGATCTCTCCCCTTTCATTCAGAGTTTTATTAATTTGGGTCCTTTCTCTTTTCTTTTGGATAAGTCTGGCCAGTGGTTTATCGATCTTAATAATTCTTTCAAAGAATCAACTTCTAGTTTTGTTGATCTGATCTACTCTGTTTCTGGTTTCTAATTCATTGATCTTTGCTCTAATCTTAATTGTTTCTCTTCTAATATGTGGCTTAGGCATCGTTTGTTGCTTTTTCTCTAGTTCTTTAAAGTGTAGAGTTACTTGGTGAATTCGGGATTTTTCTATTTTTTTGAGCGAGGCTTGGATGGCTATGTATTTCCCCCTTAGGACCGCCTTTGCAGTATCCCATAGGTTTTGGACCAATGTGTTTTTGTTCTCATTGATTTCCATGAATTGTTTAAGTTCTTCTTTCATTTCCTGGTTGACCCAAACATTCTTGAGCAGAGTGGTCTTTAGCTTCCAAGTGTTTAAATTTCTGCCAATTTTTTTCTTGTGAATGAGTTCCAGTTTTAAAGCATTATGGTCTGAGAATATG
>NW_028013395.1:0-786 GCF_054177405.1 Leptonychotes weddellii
TACCAGACCACTCTGAGCACCCACGAAACCAGCCTGAGATGTAAGAAGATCTGGATCTCTACAAACAGAATATCGCAGGCAGTTGGTTTTGAGGTACGAAGCAGAGAGCCGTGATTCTGCGGGCAGATATCGGAGGATAAAAGGCAGCGGGAGGGAGCATGGCCGTGGGGATCCTACACAGCCGGTGAGCGACAGCCTCGCGCGCTGCAGACGGGGCACAGATTTGCAGACCGGTAGCGCTGGGAAAGGACTTTAGGGCAGCCCCCGGGGTGGAAAACCAGACCGGCGGGGTCGCGCGCACGCCAACCGCAGCCCCCCCCCCCCCCCCCCGACAGAAACCCGGAGCGAGGGTCCCGCGCACGCGAACTGCAGCCTCCCAGAGGGAAACCCGGTGTGCCCGGGTCACGCCGATGAACTGCAACCCCCGGGGGCGGAATCCCCAAGAGGCGGAGTCGTGCGCATGCGAACTGCAGTCCCCAGGACAGAACCTCAAGCGGAGGAGTTGCACCACGTGCCTGAACTGGGAGCGGCTGGCGGTTTTAGAAGCACAAAGGGCAGAGACGTGCCCCGACCTGGAGGCAGGACTGGGAGCGATACGGAGGGGCGCACAAACCAGGACGCTGCAGTTTATAGCAGCACGGACAGAAACAGAGACAGTGTGGCCTGGAGAGCTCACTGAAGAACAGACTGAGGTCTCTCTGCTCTGAGGCAGAGGGTTGGAAACGGTCTCTTCTGCTCTGACTCATGGAAGAGACGCAGAAAGCCACCAGGGAAAGGTGCCAGAGA
>NW_028013396.1:0-786 GCF_054177405.1 Leptonychotes weddellii
TTGTTGTTGTTGGGTTTTTATTGTATGTGTACTGTAACTAGACTAATAAGGTCTAAAGACATTAAAATTATCTAATCTGTACTGAGGATTTCGTTTTTCCTCCCCCATTATGCACGAACTAGTAACTGTAGTCTGTGATCTAGGCCTCCCCTTAGGGTGGAGTCCCCTTCACGGAAATAAGCAGAAGGTTGTGGATCCCAGCCAAAAGTATGCAGGCTGCAGCTCCTACCTGTGTTTTCTTTTAGCACAGAGGAGACACACCCCAGTAGTACACTGGTGGCTTCAAAAGAAAGCCCCAGATGACAGCAGTTCCTATGCATAGGATTGAACGTAATCTTTAAAGGTACGAAAACATTCTCCAAATTGTGCAGGTGGGGGAAGAGGTAACACTTACTCTTTGGTACAGAAACTTCTAATGTATATGTATCAACTGGGAATCTAGGGTAGGAGGTGCTTCGAGGGGAGAGTCAGTTTGAAAGATGGAAAATTTTAGAAAGGCAGCATTTAAGTGATCTGCTTTTAAAAGAGAACTTGAAATTCTTACCCAGTGACAGAAATGAAGATGTAACAAACTTTTTCGGCTTTGGTAGTACTAGAAAAGCTGGTTAAGACAAGAAAAAGGAACCTAATAATAGAATTGTAATAAGGAAGCTGGAAAAACCAAGTTACATTAAAAAGGCCCTGGGAAACTGTGGAAAGAGCCAAGATGTCCATCGACAGATGAATGGATAAAGAAGATGTGGTATATATATACAATGGAATATTATGCAGCCATCAAAAGGAATG
>NW_028013397.1:0-786 GCF_054177405.1 Leptonychotes weddellii
ACCATTTGGAGTCTATTTTTGTGTGTGGTGTAAGGAAATGGTCCAGTTTCATTCTTCTGCATGTGGCTGTCCAATTTTCCCAACACCATTTGTTGAAGAGACTGTCTTTTTGCCATTGGACATTCTTTCCTGCTTTGTCAAAGATGAGTTGACCATAGAGTTGAGGGTCCATTTCTGGGCTCTCTATTCTGTTCCATTGATCGTTGTGTCTGTTTTTGTGCCAGTACCATGCTGTCTTGATAATGACAGCTTTGTAATAGAGCTGGAACTCCGGAATTGTGATGCCACCCGCTTTGCTTTTCTTTTTTAACATTCCTCTGGCTATGCGGGCTCTTTTCTGCTTCCATACAAATTTTAGGATTATTTGTTCCATTTCTGTGAAAAAAGTGGATGGTATTTTGATGGGGATTGCATTGAATGTGTAGATTGCTCTAGATAGCATTGACATCTTCACAATATTTGTTCTTCCAATCCATGAGCATGGAACGTTTTTCCATTTCTTTGTGTCTTCCTCAATTTCTTTCATGAGTATTTTATAGTTTTCTGAGTACAGATTCTTTACCTCTTTGCTTAGATTTATTCCTAGGTATCTGATGGTTTTGGGTGCAATTGTAAATGGAACCGACTCCTTAATTTCTCTTTCTTCTGTCTTGTTGTTGGTGTATAGGAATGCCACTGATTTCTGGGCATTGATTTTATATCCTGCCACTTGACTAAATTCCTGTATGAGTTCTAGCAGTTTTGGGGTGGAGTCTTTTGGGTTTTCCACATAAAGTATCATACCAT
>NW_028013398.1:0-786 GCF_054177405.1 Leptonychotes weddellii
AGTATTTAGTCTATTTACATATAATAACTGACATTCGTTGATATTTTCTATTTGTTCCCTGTTATGTGTTTTTCTTTTCCTTTATCCTTTCTTGTCTTTTGGGGGAATATTTAAAATATGTCGTTCTATTTCTTCTTCTACCTCTACAAGCTTGGAAGTTACACTCTCTGCTTCTATCATTTTTCTGGCTACCCTAGAAATTTCAGCAAGTAAACTTAATTTATCCAAGTCTGAAGTTAAGCTTTATTATTTGCCCTTCTCTCATATATTATACCCAGAGATAGAATGGCTGAATCCCAAGATATGCCTGTCTTTCACTTTACTAGATGAAGCCAAAATGATTTCCAAGTTTTTGGACCAAATTACATTGACCCACTAGACAATGGTGACTGTTGTTCTGCATCCTTTCCAATAGTTAGTACTATCAGACGTCCCATTTTCTTTGCCAGTATGATAGGTATGTACTGATCTCTAATTGCGGTTTTAATTTTCCTTTCCCAGGTTACTAATGATGTTGAGCACCTTTTCGTTTATTGACTGAGATTTCTCCTTTGAGAAGTGCTCAAGGGTATTTTGAACCCATTTTTTTTTTTTTTTTTAAAGATTTTATTTATTTGAGAGAGAGAGAATGAGAGAGAGAGAGCATGAGAAGGGGGAGGGTCAGAGGGAGAAGCAGGCTCCTTGCTGAGCAGGGAGCCCGATGCGGGACTCGATCCAGGGACTCCAGGATCATGACCTGAGCCGAAGGCAGTCTCTTAACCAACTGGAGCCACCCAGGCGCCCTGA
>NW_028013399.1:0-786 GCF_054177405.1 Leptonychotes weddellii
ATGTACATCCCAAATGTTTCATGGGATATATTTTTTTTATTATTTAAATTCAGTTAGCCAACGTATAGTACATCATTAGTTTCAGCTGTAGTGTTCAGTGATTTATCAGTTGCGTGTTAACACCCAGTGCTCATCACATCAATAATACTCTTGCCTCTAGAATCATCTGTTCAAAGTATGCATACACACCTAGCACATAGTAGGTGCTCAAATGTTAATTTCTTTCTTACCTCCCTATTGATCATGTATCTTCCATTTCCCTGTATGATTCCAACCCAATAGTAAATGACATTTACATGTTATGAAAACATTGGATTTGGGCCAAATTGGATCTTACTTGGATAAAGCAGTTCTGACTTTCGTATAAGCTTTGGTAGATAGATCGAAAAAACACCAGGGAGGAAAATATTCTTCCTAGAATATTTTCGAGTTTAGGAAGAGAGATGGCAAACTGCCGTATAACGTTCAGGTTACTTGGACTGAAACACGTGTTTTTGGTAGATTTCTTTTCCTCAAAGAACTCTAAATATAACTTCTTGCTGGATTCCTCACCTGTCATCATGTTGAAAACCCTTACTAGACCTATGTATTTAGGGAGTTTTGTCAGAAAACATTTTTAACTTGCAGTATTTAAGAGAATCATATTTACTGTTCTTAAAATGTCATTCAAATGCATGTATTGTCTATTGTTTGGGGTTGGGAACTAGTTTTGCAAAAAACACCTAATGTTGTATAATAATGCCCCAATGATCTTGCTGGTTAAAAATACAGTATTTTTGGCCATAA
>NW_028013400.1:0-786 GCF_054177405.1 Leptonychotes weddellii
ATAACACCCAGTGCTCCATGCAGAACGTGCCCTCTTTAATACCCATCACCAGGCTAACCCATCCTCCCACCCCCTCCCCTCTAGAACCCTCAGTTTGTTTTTCAGAGTCCATCGTCTCTCATGGTTCGTCTCCCCCTCCGATTTCCCCCCCTTCATTCTTCCCCTCCTGCTATCTTCTTCTTTTTTGCACGGAATAATTTTTATATTGAACAAGCCGGCCTCATAAGGGGGGATTATAAAGCAACTTGATTTTGCCTCCCACTGCTCCCTCAAAAACCATTTTATGTGACTGGTTGTCCTCCTGCCCCTAGATGAAATCTAGGTCACCATTTATGACTTTTCTGGTCATTCTGCTGTAATACAGAGGTACGTGATCGCTTCTGGTCACACACATGCGAAAACTTGGAAAAGCAAACTGCATTTACAGGAAAGCTTCTGCCCCTGCCCCAGCTCAGGCCTGCCTCCTGCTCTCCACCTGCAGTGGGAAAGGAGTCTTTGACATCTTTTCTCCTTACTCCTCTGCACACCCCCCCAACAGCTGTAGCTTCTGCGCCCTTGGGGTCGAAGGGGGACAGAGAGAAGAGCAAGGGCAGGAAAGATCTTAATGGCTGGAACCAGCATGGTCCCAAGTTACCCTAAGTGTGGCAGATGTCAAATCAGACTCTTTCTCGGAGATTCTGAGTTCTTTGGCCCCTCCGCCATCGCTGGAGACCTCCCAGATGCCTTTCCTTGAAGTAAGGAATGCCTCTCCACCAGCCAGTCCTGTACAGCTCCTCCGACAAAGCC
>NW_028013401.1:0-11589 GCF_054177405.1 Leptonychotes weddellii
ATTATCATATGGTTTCACTTATTTGTGGAACATAAGGAAGAGCATGCAGGACATTAGGAGAACGAAGGGAAAAATGAAGGGGGGGAAATCGGAGGGGGAGACAAACCATGAGAGACTATGGACTCTGAGAAACAACCTGAGGGTTTTAGAGGGGATGGGGGCAGGGGGATGGATTAGCCTGGTGATGGGTATTGAGGAGGGCACGTACTGCATGGAGTACTGGGTGTTATATGAAAACAATGAATTGTGGATCACTACATCAAAAACTAATGATGTATTGTATGGTGACTAACATAACATAATAAAACAAAATTTAAAAAAAAGTACTTACATATTGAAATATAGATGATGTAAATATAGACATTTAAATCATATACAAAAGTTCTCACATATTCTTTGAGAACAAGGGTCATGGATTAATCATTTTTTCATCAGCCTTAATTCCCCCACTCCAGGTGATTTCATCCATTCCCATGGCTTTATTTTTTTAAAGATTATTTATTTATTTATTTGACAGAGAGAGGGAGCGAGAGAGAAAGCACAAGCAGGGGGAGAAGCAGAGGGAGGGGGAGAAGCAGAGGGAGAGGGAGAAGCAGACTCCCCGCTGAGTGGGGAGCCCAATGAAGGACTCGATACCAGGACCCTGAGATCATGACACGAGCCAAAGGCAGAAACTTAACGGACTGAGCCACCCAAGCACCCCCATTCCCATGACTTTAAATGCCAGTGTATATCATGCCAAGGAATGTATATTGGCATTTAAATGTATGACTTCCAAATTTGTATCTCTAACCTGGACCACTCTGTTGAGCTCCATGTTAGTATGTCTAAGTATTTGACCTGGATATTTAATAGGAATCTTAAAACAAACATGTCCAAAGCAGAATTCTTTATTTTACCCTGAAAACCTGTTCCATACAGCATTTTCCATTCCTGTACATGAAACCATTACCAATAACTGAAGCCCAGATACAGATGTCGTCCTCATTCTGTCTTTCCTCTTTTATCACCATCACTTGGCTCATCAGCAACTTCTATTGGCTCTATCTCCAAAATGTTACCCTCATCCACCCACTGTTTTCCTTGTTCACTACTACCACCTTTATCCAAGCACCATGATTCCTTGCCTCTTCTATGGCAGCAGCATAATTGTTATCCCAGCTTTTACTCTTGACCTGCTACAAACTCTTCCAAATAGTTACTTAAAATGTAAACCAAATAATGTCATTGCACTGTTTTCTCACTACAGAGAAAAAAAAATCCCAACTCATCACCCTCACCTATAAGCTGCTACATAATCTACTTTGACCAACTCTCCAGAGTCTAACACCAGCAAGTAAGACCACAGAGGTAGGGCTGGCAACACAAGTTAGTGGGGAAGCCAACCTAGTTTTTAAAAACACTGAAAGACCTTCAGTGAGGGAGAATGTGTTTAGGGAAAGCGAGCCCCCTAACTCATTTTGGCTACTTTTCTAAAATCTGGAGATTTTCACTTACAACATAATCAACTTGAGAGAAAAATATCTAAGAAGGTGTTAATAAAAAAAAAAAATGCCAAGCAGCCCAAATTGCAAGTCCTCTCTAGTAGACAGCATAGGATCATGAGGGGAACTAACTTGGGATTGAATAGCCATCTGGGACCCCACAGCATATACCCCAACAATCCTTCATCCAAAAATATTATCTCCAACCTGTGACCATTCTGTCCCAAAACTGACCTCCTACAAGGAATTTATGAAAAGACCTGCTTCAACACTTCATTTCTCTGTAGCATCCCCTTTATGTTTACAAAACAGTTTGAATTGCACTGAAAGTTCATTAAGGTATTATCTTGGGAGCTCTTTCCAATATTAACTGTTAAATCCTAATGTTTGCAATCAAATCCTTTGGGCACTTTATTACCTGAACCATATTGAGTGTGGCCTAAAACGGGTAATATTTTACCAAACCCAGACCAATGGTGGGAAGTTTCAGGATAGGGCTCCAATGTGCATTTATTCATAGTTGCTGCGGCTTCTCAGAAGTTTCAATGGTGGTTTGACTTTCTCGAGGGTTGCACTGTGATTTCTCCTATGTAGTGCTCTACAGCATCATGGATTAGCCACTTACAAGAGTGTAAGTAACAGTAAACATCCTTCTTAAAATAAATAGCATATAGTCTCCTAGGATGCCATGACGAGGTACCAAAGACTAGGTGGCTTAAACAATAGAAATTTATTTTCTCCCAGTTCTGGAAGCTAGAAGCCCAAGATCAAGGTACGAATAAGATTAGTTTCTGGAGCTGTCTCTCTTTCTGGTTGATAGATAGCCACCTTCTCACTATATCCTCATATGCCCTCTTCTCTGTGCATGCCCAGAGAGAGAGAGAGAGAGAGACAATCCCTGATGTCTTTTCCTATTCTAAGGACACCAGTCCTATCACGTTAGGGCTTCAACCTTATGACCTCATTTAATCTTAATTACCTATCTAAAGGCCCTGTCTCTAAAGATGGTGACACAGGGGATTAGGCTTCAACATATGAATCTTGGAGGGGACACAATTCAGTCCCTAACAAAGAGATTTTGCAATATTAAGAGAAGTATCTTAACAGAAATGTCTAGTTAAAACCAAAAAATCCAAACAACTGAACTATGAATTAAAAGTGGTATTACATGGGGCGCCTGGGTGGCTCAGTCGTTAAGCTTCTGCCTTCGGCTCAGGTCATGATCCCAGGGTCCTGGGATCGAGCCCCGCATCGGGCTCCCCGCTCAGCGGGAAGCCTGCTTCTCCCTCTCCCACTCCCCTTGCTTGTGTTCCTTCTCTCGCTGTGTCTCTCTCTGCCAAATAAATAAATAAAAATCTTTAAAAAAAATAAATAGGGGCGCCTGGGTGGCTCAGTTGGTTAAGCCACTGCCTTCGGCTCAGGTCATGATCCTGGAGTCCCAGGATCGAGTCTCACATCGGGCTCCCTGCTCAGCAGGGAGTCTGCTTCTCCCTCTGACCCTCCCCCCCTCATGCTCTCTCTATCTCATTCTCTCTCTCAAATAAATAAATAAAAATAAAAATAAATAAATAAATAAAGTGGTATCACAAATTTGGCACTCGGGGACATGTAAACTGAGCTGAACTTTGTAGACAGCATTGTAAATCTAGTTAATGGCAGTCAGAGCAAAACACAATTTCAGCTTTAAATGAAATAATGTGCTATATTTTTATTACTAAAATTAACTCTGATTATAAATTAGATATAAATAAAGTATATAAGCATGCAAAGTTTGGGGCTTTTTTTTTTCCTTCAGAGAGGAGAATATTTAATGCACTGTAGGAGTAATTTACTAAGTAGTACTTCAGCTTCTTATTAATTAAAGAATGACTCAGGTCATGCATTTAAGTGCACAGAGCCCCAGATGTCTCATAAGTCAACAACACTACATAAACAACACTATTTTATCCTGAATTAGGCATGTTGAACATTAGCGAAGTTCAAACTTGCTAGAATACGTGCTTTGTAACCTACACTCCATTTCAGGTATCTTTAGCAAGGAAAGTTTGCTAGCATACATTTTGATCTTTGTTGATTCTGTGGTATAACACAACTGTTCAACCATACTAATAACTGACAATATCCAAAACTACCTCATCAAATTTATGAAGGCAGTAGAACTTTGCCAAACCATAACTCTTTAATTGGAGTCAAATAGCTGTTTCTTTGACACTAAGTGTTGCCCACCTAGATTTTGTAACCTAATTTGCTTAGCTAATGAGAACAGTGTGTCACAGTAGATGGAATTGGTCTGAAAATTAAAGCAGCAAATGTAACAGAGTTTTCTTTCCCAGGGAGGGTTACTTTGAAATCCAATAAGGACACCACTGATTAAAAAAGAGGTAGTTTAGGTTTCACTAGGATTTCCAGCATGTATATTCTTGCATATATAAATGATGAGACCAATACATAAAGTTAGTCATAGTCGAGGAGGCTGTTCACTTATGTAACCACTTTCACTCCCAGGTTAATGGTATAGCTGAAAACTGACATGTCTAAAAATGGCTACTAAAATAACTCAGGCATCAGGTAAAAGTTTGGAGCTGAGCAAAGTATAGGATATTTGCTTATAAAATAGAATATTCAGAATTACAAAAAACTATACTAAGACAGTCATTTACAGTTGGAATCTTATTGAAGTTCCCTGGGGTATTCTGTATGTAAAATTATGCCTTGAGTGTCTATGAAATTATGAACCTTTGCACACATTAATTTGCATAAGGACAAATAAATCTCTGAATCTAGATCCAGGCTCTATCACTATCTCTGGATTACAGTGTCAACTTTATCTCATAGCAGAGACTTTCAACAAATGCCATCAATGAATACTGAGGCCTTTTATGTGCCAAACACTGGTCTAGATATAGGAGCTGACAGCCTAGGGGAGCAATAGACAATAAATAAGTAAAAAAGCAGACTAAATAATTCCAGATGGTGTTTCATGCAATAAACAAGAGAGCAATAATTAAAGACTAATGGGGTAGGAAGACAATACTATAAATAGAGTGGTCAGAAAAGCCCTTTCTGGACATATGACATTTCAGCTGAGAACTAAAAGATAAGAAAGAACCATCTATGTGAAGAAAATGGAAGAGTGTTCCAGGGTGTTGAAAAATGTGAAATGAATTGGAACATGGCATTCTTAAAGAACAGTAAGAGGGGAATGCCTGGGTGGCTCAGTTGGTTAAGCTTCTGCCTTTGGCTCAGGTCATGATTCCAGGGTCCCGGGATCGAGTCCCACATCAGGATCCTTGCTCGGTGGGAAGTCTGCCTCTCCCTCTGCCTGCAGCTCCCCCTGCTTGTGCTTGTACTCTCTCTCTCTGACAAATAAATAAATAAAATCTTTAAAAAAATTTTTTTAATTCTTTTTTTAAATTTTTTATTGTTATGTTAATCACCATACATTTATTAAAAAAAAAAAAAGAATAGTAAGAGAGCCAGTGTGGCTTAGTGTAGAGGGTAAGAGTGGTAGAAAGGAGTTAAGATCAGGAAGCTAATTTAATGACAAGTGACTCAACCCTCATGTGTACAGGAAGGGAGGACATGAGGGAAGGATATAATTTCTAACTTTCTATCCAGGAACAGGGAGAAACAAAAGTGGAGCTTCAAAGGTGCTAAAATAGAACAATCTCCTCTGTGCTCCCCTAATATTATGATTCTTTTTCTTTCTAGAGAAGGGGGTCAGCAAACTTTTTATTTCTTGAGCAGGGGCTGGAAAAAGGAAATGTTATAAATATTTTAGGCTTTGTGGGCCATAAAGTCTCTGTTAGAACTATTTAGTGCTGCTGTTACATATAAAAATGAATGAAGGTGACTGTTCCAATAAAACTTTATAAAAACAGGCAGTGGGCCAGCTTTGACCTGCAGTTTTGCTGACCCCTACTCTAGAATCTCTAAAGAATTTCACATCTGCGCAGTTCACTTCTATATCAACAATATTATCATTCTAGGCGTGCCTGGATGGCTCAGTCATTAAGCTTCTGCCTTTGGCTCAGGTCATGATCCTGGGGTCCTGGGATGGAGCCCCGCATCAGGCTCCCTGCTCAGCGGGAAGCCTGCTTCTCCCTCTCACTCCCTCTGCTTGTGCTCCCTCTCTCGCTGTGTCTCTTTCTGTCAAATAAATAAAATCTTAAAAAAAAATTTTTTTTAATTATCATTCTAGTGTAGTATCTCTTCAAGAACACTAGGTTACTTTTATTCTACTGATGTTAACTGAAAAAGAAATTCTCTGTGAAGGATTTGAGCTCCAAACATTTAATACTTAAATTAATTTGCACATCCTCAGCTGATACATGGGGTCAAGGAGGCTCCCACACTATGTTTTCATTATCTCACTTTTCCCATCATTCATATAGATTGCTCCTTGGTAATTTCATCTTTCACTTCAAAACTCTTGTTACAAGGCAATAGACCATTAATGCAGCACATATATCTTCCTGAAATCTAGATGAAGAATTTAATGAAGCTACAGGACACAAAATAATTGCCAGTAGAATACATTTTCCTAAATCCATTATGGTATTATCAACAAGTTAATGGTAGTATATTTCCATGTAGACTGCATATTGGTGAAGTATTAATAAAATTGTAGTATTTAAATAAATCACTACATCAGGGAAGAATTATGTGTTTGTTGCAGGCAAAACACACAAAAAGGGATAAAATGACACTTTTAAAAATGATGACTGAAACTTGAGCTAAGAATATAGAAAAGTAGATAATTTCATGGATGAGTTTTAGGTCAGAATTGGTCCATTAAATGCTAATGTTTCTTCCTCCAAAATACCACTTTTGCTTAACCCCTTGTTTCATGTGGACAGCTCCTCACTTAAATCAGGTCCTCATTTCTCTATGCCTGGTATAAAAATGCTTTGTTTATCTCTAAGTCTCCTTTTACTAAGTTAGCCTATTTTTCTGTAACCCCTAGAACAAACTCTAAATAATATTTTCATCAATATTTTACAACTGTGCTTAAAAATTTTAGAGTAGTAGAGTAATTTATATGTGGAATCTTAAAAACAAAACAAAATGAACTCATAGATACAGAGAACAGATTGGCAGTTGTCAGAGGCAGGAGGCGGAGGTGGGGAAAATGGGTAAAGGGGGTCAAAAGGTACAAGCTGCTAGTTATAAAATAAGTATGTCCTGGGGATGTAATGTACGGCATGGTGAGTATAGGTAAAAATACTGTGTTGTATATTTGAAAGTCGCTAAGAGAGGAAACCTTAAAAGTTCTCATCACAGGGAAAAAAAATTTAACCATGTGAGGTGATGGATGTTAACTAGGCTTGCAGTAATTATTTCATATTATATACAAATACTGAATCATTATGTTGTACATCTGAAATTAATATAATGTTGTATGTCAATTATATCTCAATTTAAAAAGAGAGACATTCTAGTGTATTTTATTCCCTACAGTCATAGTTTTTAAAAAAGTAATTATCACAGTTCACTACTTAAAAAAAATTTTTTTAATTGAGAGTAGCCTGGAAATCTCTCCCTAAAAGGTAACCATTTCTTATTGATTCTTTACCCTTCCCCTGGAATTGGCTTTGTACTACATCAAGGGACCAAAATTTGCCTAGTATACCTAAATCCCATCTTTATTCTAATCCTTTGCTCAGTACAACTTCTCCATAGCCTCTGGGGAACAAATCCTTCCTTGGTCTTCCAGTGGTGAAGCCATTCCCAACCTCACCAAGCAATAAGTCATTCCCTCTTCTCCCCTGCAGAATGGTGGATATACCTCCATTGTATTATAATTGTATATAATACCACATTGTATTATAATTATGTGTTTATTCATCTGTCTTCCCCCAAATGAACTATCCACTCTTAGGTGGGGTTATCAGTTTCACATTCATCTCTTTATTCTTATTGCCTGGTTCGTAGTGGGCTCTCAAAATGTGATTATTGAATAAATTAACAATTAATCAGCAAAAAATCTTCAGCTATGTCAACTATTTATGTTCATTTTCACTACCTTGAAGATAAGAAGTGCTTCTTCTAATTCAAGGAGTGTTATTTCCAGAATTAAAATTGATTAAAGATTTTCCCTCTAGATATTCTAACTCAGTACGTCCAAAGGATAGGCCCAAGAATCAACCCTTTTCATTAGCACCCTGGGTATTTTGTGGCAGATGGTCCATAGACAACAATTTGAGAAACTCTGAAATAAAATGTAAGTGTAGACTTGGGTAGCTGCCCTCAAGAGAGCCCTTTAATATGGTTAACCTCACACATGGATGCATATGTGAAATGACATAACATTTTGATTCAGATTTTACTACTGATTTAGCTTTTCAAATAGATTTTATTTTTACTGAAAATGTATTGATTATGTTCTATGAAATAATACATAAGAAACAAGAAAGAGAAGGCAATATTTGAAGAATTGCAATGTCTCAATGGATAACCTTTGATTAATTCTAATGACTTAACTCTGACTTTTTTAGGGAAACCTTTTGATTACATTATCTGTCTTAGATTCAAAGACCTCCTAAGCTGTGCTCAAATGGGTGCCAGGGCTTTAGTATAGCCTTTTGTTCAAGTCCTTACAAGGGAGTTTTTTTACCCAGCTATTTATTCCTTATAATAATGGAGCACTATTTTTTCTTCCACAGTTTGTTGGCATGCACTACAGTCAGCTCCCTACAGCAGCTTCTAGGAAGAAAATAGTTTCCACCAATAGATATTGGAGTCTCGGAAATTCTATGTCACGTAAACAATCCAGCTTCTTAAAACTGCCAACAAATTCACCAGCAAAAACCAGGATCTTCCAAAACAAGTCTGTGTTTTTCTATCTAGATCCAACCAAAGGATGACCATTCATTGGAAGAATAATATACTTTTTCATTTTAAGGAAAAAAATTTTTGAGACATTTAAGTATAAAATAGTTTCTGAAACATATCTAGTGGATGGCGTAGTGCTATCCAAATATCAAGCCATATGAAAGTTTTTCAGGATCAAAGGAAAATGAGAAAAAGAAGGTCCCAAGACAGGCATTATTTGCTTCCTATTCACAAAGTCACATCTAGAACAGAGCAAAAACTCAAATCAGAACAGAGATCCCTTCTATCTCTATAGGAATCAAGTCTCATAACAACTTCTATAATTCTTTACAAAGTGTACCTATATCAGGGCGCCTGGGTGGCTCAGTTGGTTAAGCGACTGCCTTCGGCTCAGGTCATGATCCTGGAGTCCCAGAATCAAGTCCCGCATTGGGCTCCCTGCTCGGCAGGGAGCCTGCTTCTGCCTCTGACCCTCCCCCCTCTCATGTGCTCTCTCTCTCTCATTCTCTCTGTCTCAAATAAATAAATAAAAAATAAAAAAAAATCCAAAGTATACCTATATCAGGCCACTTTAGGAACAGTATTCTGAAAATGATTGTCCTTAATTAGGTCATCAGTACTGAGTGTTGAACTCTTTGGTCAGCACTAATTTGTTAATTATGAGACCGAGAGTATAAGGTTTTTTTTGTTTTTTTTTTAAGATTTATTTCTTTGAGAGAGAGAGCAAGGGGGAGGGGCAGAGGGAGAGAAACTCAAGCAGACTCTGTGCTGAGCATGGGCCTGACATGGGGCTTAACCCCATGACACTGAGATCATGACCTGAGCCAAAATCAAGACCAATTCAACCAACTGAGCCACCCAAGCACCCCAAGAGTGTAAGTTCTGATGCTGACCCCTCCCTGCCAGCACTCTGTCCCTGGATCTCTGAAGATATCTTCTTCCCTGAGTGGAACAGTAGGTGTGAACATCCCTCCTCGATTATCTCTTCAAGCTAGTTGGCACAGGATCACAGATTAACTCATGTCTTAGAATGTAGAAAAGATGTCCAGAAAGAAAATTGCCCATGGCATAGAAAATATTCTGAAACTGATGGTTATCTATTCATAAATGACCAGCTTATATCTCTATTTTCCTATAGTCTATTCTACTAGATTCCATAGAATAAAAAGGAATTGAAAGTTATCATTATTATTTCATTATATCCCATCTTATTCCATACTTGATTTAAGGTAGCCAGGAACTGACTTGGTAAGCAATTGTATATCATACAGTGAGTTTTGGTACTTTGTATATTGTTTCACTTATCCAAGCAACTTGTTATATTATTATATTCCCAGTTTACAGATGCTGACATCAAGGCTGCCTAAGATTACCCTGAATATTACACAGAAGCAATATCAGGGTTGAAAACCACATCTGAGAGACTTCAGTCTATTACAGCACCATGCATTCAGCATATCAAAAACTCTCTGCATGAGACTCTTGGATCAATCTATTTCTGCTGGTCTGAAGCTGACTCGGGTATCAAAAGCAACATAAGGGACCAAAATGACTTGTCATGTACCTACTGTGACAAGGGGAACCTAATCTGACAAGGTTGTAATCACTCAAAACAGCTTGGATTTTCTTTTCTTTTGTGTACAAATGATTTCAGACACATACTGAAAAGTCAGTCTTATTAGTTTGCAATCAACGTTTTCCTTGTTTTAATGCCAACTGATATAATTCAATTTAAACATACATATTCCCCCTAAGAGTCATCTCTAAATTACTTCTATTTCCACATATGGAATCTTTTGTGAGAGCACAAAAATTTGTCAATATTGAAAATATCCATAAGACAATGCCACAGGCTATGTCAATAATTTCAAAAGAAGAGCTTGGGAAATGATCTGAAGAATAACAGTATCAATGGAATAAGTAAGGAGCATTCTAATATGACTAATCTGAAGGATATTTATTTAAAGGTAAAAGTTCTGGCGTATTTTGGCATTTTAGAAAATATTATACTCCAGTTAATAATATTTTTTACTGATTTCATGATTTGTTTTTTTATTTATATTCAATTAGCCAACATATATTATATCATTGGTTTTTGATGTAGTATTCAATGATTCATTAGTTGTGTATAACACCCAGTGCTCATAACACCTTAATGCCATCACCCAGTTACCACATACACCCTCTGCACTATTCCTCATATTCCACATATGAGTGAAACCGTATGATAATTGTCTTTCTCTGATTGATTTATTTCACTGAACCCTCCAGTTCTATCCATGTCAATGCAAATGGTAGGTATTAATCCTTTCTGATGGCTGAGTAATATTCCATTGTATATATGAACCACATCTTCTTTATCCATCCATCTGTCAAGGGTCATCTTGGCTCCCTCCACGGTTTGGCTATTGTGGACATTGCTGCTATGAACATTTGGGGTACATGCGTCTCTTCTTTTCACTACATCTCTATCTTTGGGGTAAATAGCCAGTAGTGCAGTTTTGGAGACCTAGGGTAGCTCTATTTTTAACTTCTTAAGAAACCTCCATACTGTTTTCCAGAGTGGCTGCATCAGCTTCCCACCAACAGCGTAAAAGGGTTTCTCTTTCTCCACATCCTCACCAACATTTGTTGTTCCTTGTCTTGTTAATTTTAGCCTTTCTAACTGGTATAAGGTGGTATCTCATTGTGGTTTTGATTTGTATTTCCTGGATGGCAAGTTCTGTGAAGCATTTTTTCATGTCTTTTGGCCATTTGTATGTCTTCTTTGGAGAAGTGTCTATTCATGTCTTCTGCCCATTTCTCGACTGGACTACTTGTTTTTTGGGTGTTGAGTTTGATGAGTTCTTTATAGATCTTGGATACCAGCCCTTTATTTGTTATATCATTTGCAAATATCTTCTCTATTCCATAGGTTGCATTTTAGTTTTGTGGACCTTTTCTTTTGCTGTGTAGAACTTTTTATCCTGATGAAGTCCCAATAGTTCATTTTTGCTTTTGTGTGTCTTGCGAGAAGTTGCTGTGGCTGAGGTCAAAGAGGTTACTGCCTGTGTTCTCCTCGAGGATTTTGATGGATTCCTGTCTCACATTTAGGTCTTTCGTCCATTTTGAGTCTATTTTTTTTATTGTTATGTTAATCACCATATATTACATCATTAGTTTTAGATGTAGTGTTCCATGATTCATTCCTTGTGCATAACACCCAATGCTCCATGCAGAACGTGCCCTCCTCAATACCCATCACCAGGCTAACCCATCCTCCCACCCCCCT
>NW_028013402.1:0-786 GCF_054177405.1 Leptonychotes weddellii
GACCTAAGGAGTCCCACCTAGACACACCCCTGGGGCCGTGCCTTTGTTTCTGGCCTATCACCTCATCGAGCTCATTACACGTCACCATTCGGGCCCCACGACACGTCTTCCAAAGTCTTTGAAGCCGTGAGTTTGTCCATGCAGAGTTGCTGTGCACATTAAACTTTAAGAAGACTCTACTGGGAGACCATATCCACACGAGACTGCCGCTGAGTGCGAATCGAAAGACCATCCCAAGAAACCAGCTCACCATGCCAAGTGAAGACAGCTTTTATGCTCCCCATGTGAGCTCAAATTAAGGGGCACGTTTCATTCTCCAAATCAATGGAAACCATATTTTGGCGGTAAGGGATCCGTGAACGGCGTTTCGCATACTTCTTCAATTGGGTCATTTCAAACAGTTCCGATAGGGGAAGGGAATCTGGTACAGCTGTAAATACGACACTGAAACGCGAGTAAATGTATTTTAAAGCTATATTTTAAGGAGAACATATAGGGTTTAAAATAATAATAAAGTGGTTAGAGGCATGGACTCTGTCGTCCCAGGAGCCCTGGGTCCCCGGGGAGCCGGGCCCATTACTCAGCTTCTCCAGACTTTCTGAAACGGGTCAGGATGCGCTGTGAGGACGGTGGACCACCGTTAAGTGCCCTCCGGGTTTTCCTGTATGGGGTCCAGGAATGGCAGGGGAAGCCTGCTGTCTAGGCCCGGCCGACAGGCTGCCCGGCCGGGAGAAGGCGGTGAGACCTCACTCCGTCCTTCCTGCCCTGGGAATGAGGGTTCTGCTC
>NW_028013403.1:0-786 GCF_054177405.1 Leptonychotes weddellii
CCCAGCTGTGGGAGATGTTGCCAAAATTCTCATCTCTCTCTCACCACATCAAAATAACTGAATCATGAGGAGTTGGGGAGAAACAGGGAGAATAGCAGGACTCTCATAGGACATTAAAAGGGCAGATCCTATTATCTGCATCAGAGTTTCCACTAAGAAGCCCACCCATGAGCCACTGGAAACATATCACTCATGACTCCCCCCATCTGGCACACGGGCACCTCCATTGCTCCATATGCCTCACCCACACAGGCTTTGGCAGAGGGCTAGTGAGCAAGTACGGAAAGCCATCCGAATCTGGAGGCCAGGGAGAGACCACAAATTTGAGATTAGTGCCTCCTTTGGGAAAACAGAGAGAGGTTGTCAGCACCTCAGCCCAGTGTGTTATAAGACTGAAAAGACATACACACTTACGAATTCTGCCACAAGAGGAAGCAAGAAGATGGAGTAAGTTTACCCAGAGAAAGTCTGAGATAGCCTCAGAATCTCCAGCAGGACTGTTGGACGTAACTCTCTCCTGAACATTGTAAAGGCTGGAAGATGTGACTGCTACTTCAGATGCAAAGAGAGTAATGCAAAACTTCAAGGAACATAAAAAAAACAAGGAAATATGATATCACAATCTCATAGAAGGATCAAAGTAATCTCCTGGTAACTAAACCCAGAAACACAGAGATTTGTAATTTACCCAAAAAGAACTCAAAATAGCTTTTTAAAAAAGATTTTACTGGGGCGCCTGGGTGGCTCAGTTGGTTAAGCGACTGCCTTCGGCTCAGGTCATGATCC
>NW_028013404.1:0-786 GCF_054177405.1 Leptonychotes weddellii
ATGTCAGACCTATCCACAGAGACCTGGCAAGGCAGAAAGGCCTGGCAAGACATATTCAGGGTACTAAATGAGAAGAACATGCAGCCAAGAATACTTTATCCAGCAAGGCTTTCATTTAGAATGGATGGAGGGATGCAGAGCTTCCAAGACCAGCAGAAACTGAAAGAATATGTGACCACTAAGCCGGCCCTGCAAGAAATATTAAGGGGGGTTCTATAAAAGGAGAAAGACCCCAAGAGTGATCTACAACAGAAATTTACAAGGACAATCTATAAAAACAACGTCTTCACAGGCAACATGATGACAATTAATTCATATCTTTCAATAATCACTCTCAACATGAATTGCTTAAACGCTCCCATAAAACGGCACAGGGTTGCAGATTGGATAAAAAGACAGGACCAATCAATATGCTGTCTACAAGAGCCTCATTTTGAACCTAAAGATACATCCAGACTGAAAGTGAAGGGATGGAGATCCATCTTCCATGCCAATGGACCTCAAAAGAAAGCTGGGGTAGCAAATCTTATATCAGACAAATTAGATTTTAAACTAAAGTCTGTAATAAGAGACACAGAAGGACACTCTATCATTCTTAAAGGGTCTATCCAACAAGAAGATCTAACAATTGTAAATATCTATGCCCCCAACATGGGAGCAGCCATCTACATAAGCCAACTGTTAACCAAAAGAAAGAGTCATATTGATAACAATACGTTAATTGTAGGAGACCTCAATACTCCACTCTCAGCAATGGACAGATCATCTAAGCAGAAAATCAACAAG
>NW_028013405.1:0-786 GCF_054177405.1 Leptonychotes weddellii
ATTTATATACCAATAAATTAGACAACCTAGAAAGATGGATAAATCCCTAGAAATTTACAATCTTCCCTGAATGAATCATGAAGAAATAGAAAATCTGAATTTGCATTTTACTAATAAGGAGATTGAATTAGTAATCAAAAACCTCCCCGCAAACAACAGTTCAATAGATGGCTTTACTAGTGAATTCTATGAACATTCAAGAATATCTAATAGTTATACTTCTCAAAATCTTCCAAAAACTCAGAGCAGCTGGAATGCTTCCAAGCTCATTTTATAAGGCTAGCATTACCCAGATACCAAAACCAGGCAAGGACACCACAGGAGAAAAAAAAAAAAGAAAAGAAAAGAAAAAAATACATGTGAACTATTATATTATATCATATATGATATATATGATGTACGATATAATATTTTATATATATTACATATATTATTTATATATTTTATATTATACACCACAGATGAACATAAATGCAAATATCCTCAACAAAATACTAGCAAACTGAATTCAAGAGTACATTAAAAGAGTCATATACCATGTTCAAGTGGTATTTATTCCAGGGAGGCAAGGATGATTCAACATATATAAATCAGTCAATGTGATAGATCACAGTTACAAAATTAAAGATAAAAACCATTGATTATCTCAATAAACTTAGGAAAAAAATCTGAAAAAAATTTGACATCTATTTATTATAATTCTCAACAAAGTGTGTATAGAGGAGAAGTACATCAACATGATAGAGGCCATTTATGACAAACCAACTGCTAAAATATAATGGTGAA
>NW_028013406.1:0-786 GCF_054177405.1 Leptonychotes weddellii
TTTTTTTTTAAAAGATTTTTTATTTATTTATTTGAGACAGAGAGAATGAGAGACAGAGAGCATGAGAGGGAGGAGGGTCAGAGGGAGAAGCAGACTCCCTGCCGAGCAGGGAGCCCGATGCGGGACTCGATCCCGGGACTCCAGGATCATGACCTGAGCCGAAGGCAGTCGCTTAACCAACTGAGCCACCCAGGCGCCCCTGGGAGACCCAGTTATATGATTAATCGATTTCAGTAAAGGTGCCATGATGATTCAATGGAAAATAATTTTTTTCACCATAAACTGCTGGAACAGTTAGACAGTCTAAAATTTTTTGAAGGAAAAAAGAACACAAATAAATAAAAAGACAAATCTTTGACCTATCTTGCTCTACTCACCATACACAAACATGACCTGGTATTAGATTATAGACCAAAATGTAAATCTTACTATTAACGGCATCTAGGAGGTAATACGTAGAGAAACTTTGGGTCAGGCAAAGGTTTTTTGTTGTTCTTTTTTAATTTGACAGAAAATAAATATAAAATGTAAAATTTAAAAAGCAGTGTTGAACTTTATCAAAATTAAGAAAAAGATCTTTAAAAGATACTTAAATTAAAAAGGTAAGGCACAAATGAGAGAAAATATTTTCAAAACACATTTGAAAAAGTACTGTTCAATGAATATATAAAGAATATATAATTATATATCTAAATATATTTGTAATATACAAACTTTTTTATAATATAAATAAACTATATAAAGAATACACAAAGAACTCCTAAAATTAATGATGAGAAGAAAAAC
>NW_028013407.1:0-786 GCF_054177405.1 Leptonychotes weddellii
CACTAAAGAACAGAATTTTACAAAACTGAAGAAAATTCATCCAGATCTGCTGAGGTAATTGCATAAGATTGTTCCAGAGTCCAGGTAGACACAGAGCACCATCTAGAGATGATTTGACAGGCAGTACTCTGAGTCCTGGGTAGGCAATTAGGGATGGCATATTCAATTTTAATTTCTTAGCAATTCTGAAAGACACTTGGAAACTTTTGACCCTAGAAGCAGGAAAGGCCTTTTTTCAGAATTATTTATTATGTTCCCATATTAGAGTGAAAATATGTGTTCATTGGATACATGATATGTTTACATGGAAACAAAATGGACTAAAGCAAAATCAATGAAAACAAAAAGTGGAGTTTTATTAAAGTTCAATAAAATTGACAAAAGTCTAGTTTTATCAGTCACGAAAAAGAAAAATCCAAATTATCATTATTAGGAATGAAAATGGAGACTTCATCATATTTACTAAAGATATCAAAAGGATAAGAAAATTTCATGAACATATTTTATTCTAAAACAGTCTAAAACTTAGAGGAAACGGACAGATTCTATGAAATTTACAAATTACCAAAAGTGAGATGAAAATGAATAGAAAATCTGAATAAGCTTATGATAATTAATTGCATTATGTATTCAATATCTTCCCACAAGGTAAACTTTAGGTACACATGGTTTCACTGGAGAATTATATGAAATATTTGAAGAAGAAATAATGCCAATTTTATATAAATTCTTTCAGAAAAGAATACACAATACAATTAATTTTAAAAGGTCAGGATTACTCCAAAA
>NW_028013408.1:0-786 GCF_054177405.1 Leptonychotes weddellii
AAAGGTTGTACATATGCATATCCTGAGGATGGGGTCCACAACCACTGTAAGAGTTAGAGCGGAAGAGGTGGTAAGAAGCAGGAAATTTTGGATTTGATTCTGGATTTATTGAAGGACCGGATGAAGAACATTAGAGTAGGGACAGAAGCAAAAATGCTCTTGGGTTTTCTATTTGAGCAATTGGGTGGATGTCTTGCCAGGTACTGAGGGGGTGATGGTTTGGTGAGGGAGATGGGGGCAGTCTTGGGGAGAGGGAAATTAATAAGTGAATAGGGAGTAGGCTTGGGATATCTATTAGGCGTCCATGCACAGATGCCAATGACCAGTTGAATGTCTGAAATGGAGCTCTGGGGAGAAGTCTGGGCTAGAGATAGAAATCTGGTAACTGTCAGTGCATAGATGGTGTTAAAGTCACGGGGTTCGGTATCATCTGAAAGAGGAGAGGACCACAGAAGGATCTTGGGACTTTTTGAAATGTAGAGATAAGGAGGAGAAGGATCCAGCGGAGGAAACTCAGATGGAGAGAGAAGCCACCGATTTCGGAGGACAACCAGGTGAGCGTGGTATCCTCAAAGCTTAGAGAAGATGGTGTTCAGAGAAAATCAGTGGTCAGCCAAGTGAAGTTTCTCTCTCAGAAACTCTATGGGCTTAATGTACTTATTTACTTGTCCGTGTGAATAGACAACTTCTTGAGTGCCGCGATCACGTCTTAATTATTTTAGAATCAGCAGGGTAGAGCACAGAGCTGGGCACATCATTGGTACTTGCTCACTATGTAATGAATGG
>NW_028013409.1:0-786 GCF_054177405.1 Leptonychotes weddellii
CATCACATTGGAAGAGTTTGAAGAGGGTTAATTAATATTTAATTATTAAGAGTTAATTTTTACAAATTAATATTTTCAGAAAATGATTCCATGAGACTCATGGATGCTTGAGCCCCATTTCATTTGTGGATGTTTCTTCTTATGGGGTTGTATTTTTCACTGAGCTGACAGCTACCTCTTTGCAAATCTTCCTGTGCTCTCTGTTCTGCTCCAAGGTGAGAGCCTTTTAGTACTTGATAAATAAGAAATGCTTTTTAAAAATGAATTTACCAAACTATACCAAATAATGCCAATTTTCTCAATTGTTCTTCATAAGAGAAAGTTTTTGTTCTTTTCAAAATTCTTGTTACTCCTCTGTGGGTTACTATGCCACTTTTAAAGTGAGCACTCCAGGGACGACTAGGTGGCTCAGTCATTAAGCGTCTGCCTTTGGCTCAGGTCATGATCCCGATATACAGTAACATTTGTATCCAGTTTTTCCAAAGAGTTGTGTAGCCATGCTACGGCTCCCCATGCTTGTGCACAAGAGCTGTCCTGGGATCGAGCCTCGCATCGGGCTCCCTGCTCAGCGGGAAGCCTGCCTCTCCCTCTCCCACTCCCCCTGCTTGTGTTCCCTCTCTTCTGTGTCTCTCTCTGTCAAGTAAATAAATAAAATCTTTAAAAGAAAAATAAAGTGAGCACTCTGAAAGGAACAGTCTGTATGCCATCAAGCGACACACTATTGGATCATCTTGTGTTTGTATTTTAGGTTCCAGGCACATCCAATCCTGGGAATATTTATGTATG
>NW_028013410.1:0-786 GCF_054177405.1 Leptonychotes weddellii
AAAAAAAAAAAACATTAAAAAAAAAAGAGAGAGAGAAGAACTTGAGCTTGAGACCATCTCCAGCTCTCCTGTCATGTTTTCCTAGTTGGCATTTTTTTTAAGTTTTTTATTTAAATTCCAGTTAGTGAACGTACAGTGGAATATTGGTTTGAGGTGTGCAACACAGAGATGCAACCCGTGCTCATCACAGCATGTGCCCTCCTGACTCCCCATCACCTCTCCTAGTTAGCATTTGATCGCAGAGACACGGAAGGGAAAAAAGTCTCTAAAATGACCGTAAATCAAGAAGGCAATGTCCCCTTTACTTTCTGCTGTGCCGCAGCGTCTGTTTTATTTTTAATTTTGGAATTATATTTAATTCCAGTGACTTTTTAAAAAATCTAATGAACTTTATTTTTCAGCAGTGGTGAGTTTATAGAAGATTAAGCAGATAGTACGGACTTCCCGTGTCCCCTCCCCACCCCCACACCTGCCGCATGTTTAACACCTTGCGTTGGTAGGGGGCTTTCATTTTAATTGATGAGCCAGTGATTAATACATTCTTCTTAATGGAAGTTCTTAGTTCATACTAGGGTTCTTTCTTGGCATGTGGACAAATGTACAATGTATTTACATTTGGACAGTGGGTTTGAATAAATGCATCATGACCCATATCCACCGTTACGGTATCATACAGAGCATTTCCATTGCTCTGAAAACCATCTGTGCTCTGCTTATTCACCCCTTCCTCCCCTGGCCCCTGGCAACCACCAATGTTTTTACTGTCTCCATAGTTGTGCTCTTTCC
>NW_028013411.1:0-15782 GCF_054177405.1 Leptonychotes weddellii
GGCGGTTTCTCTTGAGTCAGATGGATGAAGCTTCAGTCGCCTAGTAACCAGTGTTGGTCTGGTTGTTGTTGTTGTTGTTTTAATTAATCTCAACATCTGTTCCCAGGAAGAGAGCGAGGTGGAGACAAGTGCTTTCTCATCAGTCCTGGACCTTTAGCTGGGCTGATGCCTGAGCTGAGTGACCCAGTGAGGAGGACCAGAAGGATGTTGCCATGACAGCAGACTCCCACACTCCCTTCCAGCGCACGGGCCCTTCTCCCTCCCTCTCCCTGCCTGCTAGGATCTCCCCTGAGAATGGGAATGTGCTTTGGCCAGCAGGGAAGGGATCCATGTATGGTCGAGGATGCAGGGGGAGAGGCGTAATCTTGGGATGTCTGCAGAAGGGACCAGAGCCCCAAAGAAAGCAGTCTGTACAACACTGAGGCCCCAGGAGACGACGAAGCCTGTGAAAGCATAGTGGCCTCTAAATGCGGTTCTGGGATTTTCTCCAGCAGTCCACGCTGCTACACCGTTTTCTGAAGCCAAGCTCCATGGCTCAGACCCTGGAAAATGGGGCCTGTGTTGTAAAGGAGAATGGAGCCTGGCATGGCTTGTGGAGGCCATGACAGCCTGGAGAAGGACCTGCTCCCCTCCGTGACAGCTCTCCTGACTGACGGTGGCACTCTGTGTGTCTGTCTGGTCTGCTCATCCTGCTGTGCTCCGCGTTGGGGTCCGCTTACACGGGATGCGAAACATGGGCCTAGTTCAAGGAGAGGACAAGGCGGAGATGCCCCCGTCTCCTCTAACGTGGACTGATTGGAGGGTGGACGGAGGACGAGCTGCCCGGGGTGGTGAGGTGAGATCACACATTCACTAGGGCTCCTCAGACCACAAGGCCACATTGGTTAATTTCTTCTCAGTGGCTGACGTGATCTTCGTGATTGTTCACTGTCTGGACCCGCTAGAAACGGAGCAAAACACCCAGTGAAATCATTGCTGATCCGGTCAGGGGGTGGGATGCAATCATGTGAATGATCTAGTTCAATAAATGCGCAGGCTCTCAAGATTTCCACCCCAGCTCCCTACTTTGCCCAAGCTGGGGAAGGAGAATGTGTGGTTTACACGTCTCCTGGGTGATGCTGGAAGGGGGGCATCTGGGAAATTCTTATGGTGCTCACCGAATGCTCCCTGGTCTCTGAGGGGAGGAGGACTCTTGTCTCCCGGGTCCAGCTGGTGAGGCTGACCTGCACCACCCATGCATGTGGCTGGTGAAACTTGCATTTTCCTCTCTCTCCTCTTGGTCGGGACCTGGTGCTGCCTGGCTGAGCCAGCCTCAGCTCACCTTTGCTGGCATCTGTAGACCCCTCTGAATCTTGGTCTCAGCCTCCATCCCCACTCTGGGCGGGGCTGTCGCCCCAAGGCTCAGCTGCAGGGTCACCTAGTCCCTCGCCTACTTAGGCTGGCTTCCTTCCCCAACCGCTGGCTGTGGACTCGGTCACTTTCCACATTTCCCCGTCAGGGAATGCAGCCTCTGGGGTCTGGCCCATAGCACAGCAGGAGCCAAGATCAGCTCCAGAAAGCTAAGTCCCTAACCTCAGCCATCCCTCTGCCCACGGAGGCTGCTGGGTCATCCCGCAAAGTGAACTGACTCCTCTGAGTCCCAAACGTGAATGGGGGCAAAATGCTGTCCTCCGCTTCTCTGCTGTAGCTCGCTTGTCCCTTCCCATAGAGGGGAGACTGAGCCTTGAGAGCCTTCCCTCCGTCTGCCACCTCCTGTGTGTGTCTTCTACGCCTCTGAGGCGGGGACAGAACATTCTTCTTTTGCTTGACCTTCATGCTGACGAGGCTCCCCACAGTATGTCCAGATCCCAAAGGGAAAGGTGTAGGATTTGCTTGCTTTTTTTTTTTTTTAAAGAGATTGGCTAACTGATAAACATAAAATGGAAGGGATTACCAAACGTGACTGCTTGTGCCATCATCAGCAGGGCGAGATCTGTAAAAGTAAACTCAAAGCTCAAAGACAGACACCATGTTTTAAAAGGGCCCTAGGAGATGCCGTGTCACCAATTTTAATGTCAGTGCCCAGAGAGCTTCACTCCTCAGGCCTCTGCTCCCACCAGCGCCTGGCAACCATCCAGGAGAGTTGGGCAGCAGAGATGAACTTACCCAGAGCTTGTGAGGTCTCCCAGGGGTTACGGAGCAAGCCTGGGAGCGTGTGCACGTCTGTCTAGTCCAGGAATGTCCTGGAGGGCCGGCAAACTTTCTTCCGGTGTCCTGTTTACCGCATAATAAATTAGAAGGGCAGCACTGAGATAGGCTCAATAGTTTCACCTTTAAAAGAAATACTTTTCTGATTACCGGGAGGAGCCCGGTGGACATTACTGGAGAACACAATGAAACCACAACTGTCTAATTCTAAAAATCCCTGAAACGAAAACGTTTGCTTGACAGCTTCCCATTCTTCGGCGGCCCTCTTCCTGAAGTTTGAATACAGGTTCCTGGCTCAGTCCTAAACCAGGCATGTTTTCCCCAGGTGTTTATGGGTGTGGGTCCCCTCAAGACAGGACACGCGGGGGCGCTCCGGCCCCCAGCAGCTTTTCTCGGGCTCCTGAGTTCTCCAGCTGGCGGCTGCTCAGCAAGATCTATCAGATGCATTTTAAGAGCTCCAGGTGCCTGCCCCGTTCTGAGAACGGACAGTCTCGGTCGCCCTATGGGCTCACGCCCTGACTGCCTGCCCTCTGGGCACATGGAGAAACCAAGGCACAGGGAGACCGAGGAACGTGCCTGCCGCCATGCAGCCAGAGAGCTTACCAGATGGGAGTCCTGGCATCACTGCTGCCCACCCTGGGTGACCTTAGGATCATATGCTAACATCTTCTCTTTTCCCCTCTCACTCACTATGGGCATGTCATTTTAAGGAGCAGTGAACGAATTTAATCCCTTAGAAGGAAATGAAGGCAGGGCAAGGTATCCCTCGTGCCTTTAAACACAGACCCCCTCAAAACCTGCAGGGGCTAGTGGGGGGCACACGTGTGTTCCTGTGGATGTAAAGGGAGATTCTCCACTAACCCTCCCCCACCACCCACCACCCACCACCCCTTCCATAACCTGCAAAAAACATAACAGGTCTCAGGTGGCCTTTTATTCAGCATCCAACAACACGAATGAGAGCCTCTCTTATTAGGTGTTTGCTACTCTTGTACAAGGTGGTCATCTAGCGCTTCCCTGGGGAGCAAGAGAATACCAACCAACCAACCAACGAACCAATGCATGAAGAAGTTAGTGTGGTAAGCGTTTGGAAGAAAATAGCCCAGGTCCTAGGCCAGGAACAATCTACTTACACAGAGTGGTCAGGCAGAGCCTCTCTGAGAAGGCAATGATGGAGCAGAAACCCTACGGCTGAGAAGGAACCAACCATGTAAAGATCCGGGGCTGGACTCTGCCGGGCAAAGAGCACCGTGATGACCAATGTCCTGACCAGGGAATAAGCTTGGCATGTTCGAGGAACAGAGAAGTAGGCCAGAGTTACCGTCGTGGAGGCAAGAGCTGATGGGATTGTTTGGAAATTAAAACAGTAGCAGTAGATAAGCACAGAAGGGGATGGATACAGGATATAGTCAGAAGGTCGGCTCTAGAGGACTTGTTGCTGGACTGCGGTGGAGACCAACAAGATGCAACACGCGAAGAGGCGTGCTTGGGGCACGTGAAGTGTATGCTTCCTCCTGGCCATCCAACAAAGACAGACAAATCTGGATCTCTGGGCACAGGTTGCTGCGTGAGGTAGGAGTGCAGGAGGTCACATTGGGTACATGCTCTGTTTTCTGCTGGCAAAAAGGATGAAACAACCCACGGAGAGAGTGTAGCATGAGCAGGGCCCTGTTAAAACTAAAAGCCAGTGGAAAGGGAGGAGTAAGCACTACATACTGACAAGGAGCAGAGTGGCCACTGGGGTTGGAGGAACAACACCCAGACAGTAAATTGTCAAATATGCAAAAATAAAAAATCAAAGAAAGGGTGGGGGAGGGACAGTGTCAAAAACGAGGCAATTGGGAAATGAACCAAAGGCATCTGAGAGGTACAGTGAGTCGAGGAGAGGACATCATCACAGGGGTTGGTGATACGTGAAGGCCACTGGCGCCCTTGACAAAATCGGTGCTTTTGGGGGGCAGGCTGATAGAAGCACGACTGAAGTGGGTTAGCAAGGAAAGGGGTTACAGAACAAGGGGAGACTTGCTGTCGGGAGCACCAGGGAAATGTGGCAGTATCGCAGAAATACAGGGGATAAGTGATGGCTTTATGTTTTACTTCATCTGGTGTCAGGGGCGAGAAATATGAGCAGGTTCGGAGTGAACAGAATGACGGGGATACAAATGGGACAGGCGACCATTCAGGAGCACTGCAAAGGCCTACTCACCCTGCAGGAGATGGGCATGGAAGCTGATTGCTGTGGATGCAGGGGCATTAGAGGGAGGGAGCTGGAGAACCAGGACAAAGTGTTCGTGTCCGGAGTACAATGCTAGACACCACACCACTGAGGCGCGCGGGGGTTCCTGAAGCCCAGGGCAAGTCCGTGGGCAGGGGGATGCTCCGCTTGGGGAGAAGGTGAATACCTCTGTGGACCGAGAGGCCCCGGCGCGGCCGGTCATATTCTTGAGACTTGAGGTGGCTCCGGAGGCATCAGAGGAGCGAGATTGAGACGGGGAGAGAGAATGTCCCGCCGCATTGGCGTGTTCAAAGGCTGGGGTCGGCAGGACAATGACCAAGGCACGGTACAGGTGCGGTCGAGACGCCCCCGAAGTCAGGCGACAGGACCCACATTTTACCAGTACTGTGATTTAACAAGAACGGGAAATTCTAGTGGATATGGGGAAGAAGGCTGGTTCCGAAATCACGCACTTCCGGCGCGCTGGCCCAGACGCATTTCCGGCGCGCTGGACCAGACTCAACCAATCGGAACCTAGCCTCGCTCCAGCCCTGCCGGTTAGCGTCCTCCAGGGACAGGACTTCCTGCACCGGTTGCTCTGTTTCCGGGTGCGGGAATAGGGAAGGTTTCCGGGTTCGAGAGGGGTCGGTAGGGCCACTTTGATAGCATTTCCTCCTGTCCCTGGTCCTCAGCGTCATCCGTTTTGTCTTCCTCAAGTACTATATTTATGGTCTTTCGCGGAAAATACGGCGGAAATTTGTGTTTTTGTTTTGCGGGTTTGTTGTCTTCGGTTTCTATGGACTCTAGGTGGCAGTGTTGCTCCGTCCGGCTCTTTTGCTCCCCTCTTCTCCGCCCTTTTTGTTCGAAAAAATGGCATCATCCTGAAAAGAAGTGACTCTTTTATTGCGACTGCGCAGGGTTGGCTGCTTGGGCTGGATTTGTTCTTTTCAGTCAGGTCTTTTTTGAAAGCACCCCGCCCGCGGACAAAATAGTTTTGCTGTTTCAGTGTGCTGCCTTTCAGCTGGGCTGACAGGGTTGCTTAGCAACTGTTCTTTCTGCGTCTCTGGTCTGGTGTTTGTGTTTTTCCAAATTGTTTGCGTTTTATGGGCATTTATTAATATATTCTTCAGTTATGCTGGTCACTCCATCCCACTGAGAAAAGTTGGAGCACAGATAAAATATAATAAAGTAATATATATTGCATTTCCATCACGCAGCACTGACGAGTAATAGTATTTTTGAAAAATTCCTAAGGGTTTTTCATTAAGAAGGTGCATTTTAAATATATTAAGCTTCATTTTTGCATCATAATTTCAATCTCCTTTTAAAATTCAATTGTACATATTTGATAATTGCACCTCCCACTTAGTGTGTGCCCAATAAATACTGTGAAACTAGAAAATTTATTTTTCTTGTCATTTTTCTTTATGTATATAAAATCATTATTTTCCTAGCCTTGGATTATAGCAAGAGTTTTCTACATGATTTTTTTTTTCATTTGGCCGTTTGTTATCAGCATTAGTGTATGTAATTAACATTTGAGCAATCAATTTTCTTTTTTTTGTTTTTTCTTTTTAAAATCACAATAAGAGCTGTTGCTTTGGAGCAAAGGAAATCTAAGCATGTAGTGACAAAAAATGGTATGTACATATTCACGGTTATGCAAGAAGTTGTATGAACTTCATCTGTAAATCTTTTTTTTTAATTAAAAAAAAGATTTTAAGTAATCTCTACACCCACTATGGGGCTTGAACTCACAACCGGAGATAAAGAGCGGCATGCTCCACCAGCTGAGCCAGCCAGGCACTCTTTTTATCTTGCAAAGCTGAAACTCTACCAGTTAAACAGTAATTCCCCATTTCCTCCTACCTGCTTGCCCTGAAACCCACCATTCTACTTTCTGTCTCTATCAACTGGACTACTCTAGGCATCTGATGTAATCAGGACCATACTATATTTGTCCATTTGTAACTGACTTATTTCACTTAGCATGACGTTTTGTTTTTTTAAGATTTTATTTATTTTTCAGAGAGAGAGAGAGTACAAGCAGGGGGAGCTGCAGGCAGAGGGAAAAACGGACTCCTCGCTGAGCAAGGAGTGTTCGTGTCCGGAGTACAATGCTAGACACCACACCACTGAGGCGCGCGGGGGTTCCTGAAGCCCAGGGCAAGTCCGTGGGCAGGGGGATGCTCCGCTTGGGGAGATTAACATCCCTCCGCAGGAGGGTCCCGGCGGGGTGGAGGGTCATATTTATGAGCCTGGACGTGGCACTGGAGGCATCAGAGGAGTGAGAGGGGGAGAGGGAGTGTGCGGCAGGACTGACGTGTTCACAGGATGGCGTGGACAGGAGGACAAGGACCAGGAATCCGTTCAGTTGCCTCCCGTAGGGCCGTAAGGATTCGGTAGCTTGGGAGGACAGGACCGGTAAATCAGTAGCCTCATTTCTCTGAGGGTACCGAAAGCGGGCAGCCGATTTGCGGCAAAGATTGGTACCGACCTCACTCAACCCTCTTGCGCAGCCCCAGAACCCACCAATCGGACCGCAAATCGGACAATTATCCCTCCTCTTTTCCGTGATTTCCGTTGCGGCGTTTCCCGTCACTGTTGTCATACTTCCGGGGCGGGACAGTCGCAGGCTTTTGTTCTGAAGACTATTCCGCTGTGTCACTTCGGCCGTTCTCCTGCGTCCTCTACTGCTTAGAGGCATTTTTCTTAGTTCCCTCAGTCACGAACTCCAGGGCTCCTCATAGTGGAATAGCGGAAAAGATGGATTTTCCTTTGTAGATTGTGGCGCTCGGTTTCTCTGGCCTCTAGGTGGCAGTGGTGCGCCGTGTATCCATTCTAAAGCCCTCCTACCCAGCCCTTTGTGCTTGAAAAAACGGCCCCAGCCTTTTGCGAGTCGAGTGGCGGCTTCTACTGCCCAAGGGCGGGAAAGGCTGGTTGGAACCGGATCCGCTTCCTTTAGTGAAAACTAAGCTTAAGGAAAAAAACCTTTAGCTTTTAATGTTGGATTCTTTATGGAGCTGCAAGGTTTCTTAGCAACTTGCATTTTGGGTTTTGAGGGTTTTTGTTTTTTTAAAAGATTTTATTTATTTGATACAGAGAGTGAGAGAGCACAAGCAGGGGGAACAGTAGAGGGAGAGGGAGAAGCAGGCTCCCCGCCAAGCAGGTAGCTCGATGCGGGGCTCGATCCCAGGAGCCTGGGATCATGACCTGAGCCGAAGGCAGACGCTTAACCATCTGAGCCACCCAGGCGCCCCGGGTTTTGAGGTTTCTTTTCGTCGTGTTTCCCCACCGTATCCTGGATTTTGTGGACCTGGGTTCTACATATGATAAAATATATTTTCTCATAGAAGTCAGCCAGCGTCAGTAGTGATTATTTGGAGGACAGATAAAGTGTAATTAAGCTAATAGTATCCACAGTCCCATCACCCACGCGATGACCATTAATAACACTTCGTGATAAATTTCCCTAGAGATTAATTCATTCATAAAAGTGCATTTAAACCGGTTTGTGTAGCATCATGAGTTGAACATCTCACTTTTTAAACACATTTTTAGCCTGTTACCCCATTCGTAAAGTCATTTGAAAAAGACATTTAAATTTCTTACTCATTTGTCTTCCTAAAACCATACACAATTTAAGAGTGAAAAAATTAATATCTGAGATGGAAAGCAGGAATAACTTGTGACCCCCATCTCAAAGGCCATTATAATGGAACCTTTCTAAGGTAGGGGTTATATTCATTTTGCTTTGTTTTGCTAAGCACTGTATTTTCAGCACACAACTGATGCTTAGCAGTGTATTCTCAATATATATTTGTTGAATAATTGAACAAGTATTTCTTTCTGATGTTTTTTTGGTAAATATAATTTACGTTTTCATGATACTGATACCTACATTGCTTTTTTCCCCCTCTTCCATTTAGCACTTTACTGTGGCCAATAACTATGTTATTACACTTTTAAAAAGTTTTGCTGGCTGTTTTACCCTCTTCCCAGTGAGTCTTTTATTTCATTCTTGTATTAGGGGCAGGAGAACATCCTGCAAACCAGTGTGCAATCTAAGGCCTGACAGACCTCAGACCTGAATGTTGAGGCCCTCTTTGAGGAGCCCTGAAACCCCTGAAAATTGACTTTTCCTCTGTGTGCCACACTTTCCATAGGTTTAAAATGAGGGCAGCATCTGCTGTATGGGGTGGTGGCGAGCATAAATAACCCAACAGGTTCTTTGCTTGAACCTGCACTCCTAGAGATCATGTTAATATTGTTGGTGCTATCTCTAATATTCGCTATAATGTGTGTAGAAGGTACAGATCTTCAAGCCACAAGACTAAGTGTGATAAAATGTACTTTAAATTTACTTACAGGGGCGCCTGGGTGGCTCAGTCGTTAAGCGTCTACCTTCAGCTCAGGTCATGATCCCAGGGTCCTGGGATTGAGTTCTACATAGGGGCTCTCTGCTCAGAAGGAAGCCTGCTTCTGCCTCTCCCTCTGCCTGCCGCTCCCCCTGCTTGTGCTCTCTCTGTCTGACAAATAAATAAATAAATAAATAAAATCTTTAAAATAAAAAAAATAATAAATGTACTTAGAGCACATATCTGTTCTTCAACAACCCATTTCTGCTTTCCAGTGGAAAACTCACACTAGTAATTTCTCGGGAAATTCAGTCAAGTAAATACATAGGATGAACACATTGGTACATTCCTCAACGATTATGCCATCATAAAATGAGAAAAATATTTGTGTATGTGCCTATGTTCAACATCTCTGATTTTTAAAATAGTTTTCCAGGGACGCCTGGGTGGCTCAGTTGGTTAAATGACTACCTTCAGCTCAGGTCTTGATCCCAGTGTTCTGGGATCCAGTCTCACATCGGGCTCCTTGCTCAGCGAGGAGTCCGTTTTTCCCTCTGCCTGCAGCTCCCCCTGCTTGTACTCTCTCTCTCTCTGAAAAATAAATAAAATCTTAAAAAAACAAAACGTCATGCTAAGTGAAATAAGTCAGTTACAAATGGACAAATATAGTATGGTCCTGATTACATCAGATGCCTAGAGTAGTCCAGTTGATAGAGACAGAAAGTAGAATGGTGGGTTTCAGGGCAAGCAGGTAGGAGGAAATGGGGAATTACTGTTTAACTGGTAGAGTTTCAGCTTTGCAAGATAAAAAGAGTGCCTGGCTGGCTCAGCTGGTGGAGCATGCCGCTCTTTATCTCCGGTTGTGAGTTCAAGCCCCATAGTGGGTGTAGAGATTACTTAAAATCTTTTTTTTAATTAAAAAAAAAGATTTACAGATGAAGTTCATACAACTTCTTGCATAACCGTGAATATGTACATACCATTTTTTGTCACTACATGCTTAGATTTCCTTTGCTCCAAAGCAACAGCTCTTATTGTGATTTTAAAAAGAAAAAACAAAAAAAAGAAAATTGATTGCTCAAATGTTAATTACATACACTAATGCTGATAACAAACGGCCAAATGAAAAAAAAAATCATGTAGAAAACTCTTGCTATAATCCAAGGCTAGGAAAATAATGATTTTATATACATAAAGAAAAATGACAAGAAAAATAAATTTTCTAGTTTCACAGTATTTATTGGGCACACACTAAGTGGGAGGTGCAATTATCAAATATGTACAATTGAATTTTAAAAGGAGATTGAAATTATGATGCAAAAATGAAGCTTAATATATTTAAAATGCACCTTCTTAATGAAAAACCCTTAGGAATTTTTCAAAAATACTATTACTCGTCAGTGCTGCGTGATGGAAATGCAATATATATTACTTTATTATATTTTATCTGTGCTCCAACTTTTCTCAGTGGGATGGAGTGACCAGCATAACTGAAGAATATATTAATAAATGCCCATAAAACGCAAACAATTTGGAAAAACACAAACACCAGACCAGAGACGCAGAAAGAACAGTTGCTAAGCAACCCTGTCAGCCCAGCTGAAAGGCAGCACACTGAAACAGCAAAACTATTTTGTCCGCGGGCGGGGTGCTTTCAAAAAAGACCTGACTGAAAAGAACAAATCCAGCCCAAGCAGCCAACCCTGCGCAGTCGCAATAAAAGAGTCACTTCTTTTCAGGATGATGCCATTTTTTCGAACAAAAAGGGCGGAGAAGAGGGGAGCAAAAGAGCCGGACGGAGCAACACTGCCACCTAGAGTCCATAGAAACCGAAGACAACAAACCCGCAAAACAAAAACACAAATTTCCGCCGTATTTTCCGCGAAAGACCATAAATATAGTACTTGAGGAAGACAAAACGGATGACGCTGAGGACCAGGGACAGGAGGAAATGCTATCAAAGTGGCCCTACCGACCCCTCTCGAACCCGGAAACCTTCCCTATTCCCGCACCCGGAAACAGAGCAACCGGTGCAGGAAGTCCTGTCCCTGGAGGACGCTAACCGGCAGGGCTGGAGCGAGGCTAGGTTCCGATTGGTTGAGTCTGGTCCAGCGCGCCGGAAATGCGTCTGGGCCAGCGCGCCGGAAGTGCGTGATTTCGGAACCAGCCTTCTTCCCCATATCCACTAGAATTTCCCGTTCTTGTTAAATCACAGTACTGGTAAAATGTGGGTCCTGTCGCCTGACTTCGGGGGCGTCTCGACCGCACCTGTACCGTGCCTTGGTCATTGTCCTGCCGACCCCAGCCTTTGAACACGCCAATGCGGCGGGACATTCTCTCTCCCCGTCTCAATCTCGCTCCTCTGATGCCTCCGGAGCCACCTCAAGTCTCAAGAATATGACCGGCCGCGCCGGGGCCTCTCGGTCCACAGAGGTATTCACCTTCTCCCCAAGCGGAGCATCCCCCTGCCCACGGACTTGCCCTGGGCTTCAGGAACCCCCGCGCGCCTCAGTGGTGTGGTGTCTAGCATTGTACTCCGGACACGAACACTTTGTCCTGGTTCTCCAGCTCCCTCCCTCTAATGCCCCTGCATCCACAGCAATCAGCTTCCATGCCCATCTCCTGCAGGGTGAGTAGGCCTTTGCAGTGCTCCTGAATGGTCGCCTGTCCCATTTGTATCCCCGTCATTCTGTTCACTCCGAACCTGCTCATATTTCTCGCCCCTGACACCAGATGAAGTAAAACATAAAGCCATCACTTATCCCCTGTATTTCTGCGATACTGCCACATTTCCCTGGTGCTCCCGACAGCAAGTCTCCCCTTGTTCTGTAACCCCTTTCCTTGCTAACCCACTTCAGTCGTGCTTCTATCAGCCTGCCCCCCAAAAGCACCGATTTTGTCAAGGGCGCCAGTGGCCTTCACGTATCACCAACCCCTGTGATGATGTCCTCTCCTCGACTCACTGTACCTCTCAGATGCCTTTGGTTCATTTCCCAATTGCCTCGTTTTTGACACTGTCCCTCCCCCACCCTTTCTTTGATTTTTTATTTTTGCATATTTGACAATTTACTGTCTGGGTGTTGTTCCTCCAACCCCAGTGGCCACTCTGCTCCTTGTCAGTATGTAGTGCTTACTCCTCCCTTTCCACTGGCTTTTAGTTTTAACAGGGCCCTGCTCATGCTACACTCTCTCCGTGGGTTGTTTCATCCTTTTTGCCAGCAGAAAACAGAGCATGTACCCAATGTGACCTCCTGCACTCCTACCTCACGCAGCAACCTGTGCCCAGAGATCCAGATTTGTCTGTCTTTGTTGGATGGCCAGGAGGAAGCATACACTTCACGTGCCCCAAGCACGCCTCTTCGCGTGTTGCATCTTGTTGGTCTCCACCGCAGTCCAGCAACAAGTCCTCTAGAGCCGACCTTCTGACTATATCCTGTATCCATCCCCTTCTGTGCTTATCTACTGCTACTGTTTTAATTTCCAAACAATCCCATCAGCTCTTGCCTCCACGACGGTAACTCTGGCCTACTTCTCTGTTCCTCGAACATGCCAAGCTTATTCCCTGGTCAGGACATTGGTCATCACGGTGCTCTTTGCCCGGCAGAGTCCAGCCCCGGATCTTTACATGGTTGGTTCCTTCTCAGCCGTAGGGTTTCTGCTCCATCATTGCCTTCTCAGAGAGGCTCTGCCTGACCACTCTGTGTAAGTAGATTGTTCCTGGCCTAGGACCTGGGCTATTTTCTTCCAAACGCTTACCACACTAACTTCTTCATGCATTGGTTCGTTGGTTGGTTGGTTGGTATTCTCTTGCTCCCCAGGGAAGCGCTAGATGACCACCTTGTACAAGAGTAGCAAACACCTAATAAGAGAGGCTCTCATTCGTGTTGTTGGATGCTGAATAAAAGGCCACCTGAGACCTGTTATGTTTTTTGCAGGTTATGGAAGGGGTGGTGGGTGGTGGGTGGTGGGGGAGGGTTAGTGGAGAATCTCCCTTTACATCCACAGGAACACACGTGTGCCCCCCACTAGCCCCTGCAGGTTTTGAGGGGGTCTGTGTTTAAAGGCACGAGGGATACCTTGCCCTGCCTTCATTTCCTTCTAAGGGATTAAATTCGTTCACTGCTCCTTAAAATGACATGCCCATAGTGAGTGAGAGGGGAAAAGAGAAGATGTTAGCATATGATCCTAAGGTCACCCAGGGTGGGCAGCAGTGATGCCAGGACTCCCATCTGGTAAGCTCTCTGGCTGCATGGCGGCAGGCACGTTCCTCGGTCTCCCTGTGCCTTGGTTTCTCCATGTGCCCAGAGGGCAGGCAGTCAGGGCGTGAGCCCATAGGGCGACCGAGACTGTCCGTTCTCAGAACGGGGCAGGCACCTGGAGCTCTTAAAATGCATCTGATAGATCTTGCTGAGCAGCCGCCAGCTGGAGAACTCAGGAGCCCGAGAAAAGCTGCTGGGGGCCGGAGCGCCCCCGCGTGTCCTGTCTTGAGGGGACCCACACCCATAAACACCTGGGGAAAACATGCCTGGTTTAGGACTGAGCCAGGAACCTGTATTCAAACTTCAGGAAGAGGGCCGCCGAAGAATGGGAAGCTGTCAAGCAAACGTTTTCGTTTCAGGGATTTTTAGAATTAGACAGTTGTGGTTTCATTGTGTTCTCCAGTAATGTCCACCGGGCTCCTCCCGGTAATCAGAAAAGTATTTCTTTTAAAGGTGAAACTATTGAGCCTATCTCAGTGCTGCCCTTCTAATTTATTATGCGGTAAACAGGACACCGGAAGAAAGTTTGCCGGCCCTCCAGGACATTCCTGGACTAGACAGACGTGCACACGCTCCCAGGCTTGCTCCGTAACCCCTGGGAGACCTCACAAGCTCTGGGTAAGTTCATCTCTGCTGCCCAACTCTCCTGGATGGTTGCCAGGCGCTGGTGGGAGCAGAGGCCTGAGGAGTGAAGCTCTCTGGGCACTGACATTAAAATTGGTGACACGGCATCTCCTAGGGCCCTTTTAAAACATGGTGTCTGTCTTTGAGCTTTGAGTTTACTTTTACAGATCTCGCCCTGCTGATGATGGCACAAGCAGTCACGTTTGGTAATCCCTTCCATTTTATGTTTATCAGTTAGCCAATCTCTTTAAAAAAAAAAAAAAGCAAGCAAATCCTACACCTTTCCCTTTGGGATCTGGACATACTGTGGGGAGCCTCGTCAGCATGAAGGTCAAGCAAAAGAAGAATGTTCTGTCCCCGCCTCAGAGGCGTAGAAGACACACACAGGAGGTGGCAGACGGAGGGAAGGCTCTCAAGGCTCAGTCTCCCCTCTATGGGAAGGGACAAGCGAGCTACAGCAGAGAAGCGGAGGACAGCATTTTGCCCCCATTCACGTTTGGGACTCAGAGGAGTCAGTTCACTTTGCGGGATGACCCAGCAGCCTCCGTGGGCAGAGGGATGGCTGAGGTTAGGGACTTAGCTTTCTGGAGCTGATCTTGGCTCCTGCTGTGCTATGGGCCAGACCCCAGAGGCTGCATTCCCTGACGGGGAAATGTGGAAAGTGACCGAGTCCACAGCCAGCGGTTGGGGAAGGAAGCCAGCCTAAGTAGGCGAGGGACTAGGTGACCCTGCAGCTGAGCCTTGGGGCGACAGCCCCGCCCAGAGTGGGGATGGAGGCTGAGACCAAGATTCAGAGGGGTCTACAGATGCCAGCAAAGGTGAGCTGAGGCTGGCTCAGCCAGGCAGCACCAGGTCCCGACCAAGAGGAGAGAGAGGAAAATGCAAGTTTCACCAGCCACATGCATGGGTGGTGCAGGTCAGCCTCACCAGCTGGACCCGGGAGACAAGAGTCCTCCTCCCCTCAGAGACCAGGGAGCATTCGGTGAGCACCATAAGAATTTCCCAGATGCCCCCCTTCCAGCATCACCCAGGAGACGTGTAAACCACACATTCTCCTTCCCCAGCTTGGGCAAAGTAGGGAGCTGGGGTGGAAATCTTGAGAGCCTGCGCATTTATTGAACTAGATCATTCACATGATTGCATCCCACCCCCTGACCGGATCAGCAATGATTTCACTGGGTGTTTTGCTCCGTTTCTAGCGGGTCCAGACAGTGAACAATCACGAAGATCACGTCAGCCACTGAGAAGAAATTAACCAATGTGGCCTTGTGGTCTGAGGAGCCCTAGTGAATGTGTGATCTCACCTCACCACCCCGGGCAGCTCGTCCTCCGTCCACCCTCCAATCAGTCCACGTTAGAGGAGACGGGGGCATCTCCGCCTTGTCCTCTCCTTGAACTAGGCCCATGTTTCGCATCCCGTGTAAGCGGACCCCAACGCGGAGCACAGCAGGATGAGCAGACCAGACAGACACACAGAGTGCCACCGTCAGTCAGGAGAGCTGTCACGGAGGGGAGCAGGTCCTTCTCCAGGCTGTCATGGCCTCCACAAGCCATGCCAGGCTCCATTCTCCTTTACAACACAGGCCCCATTTTCCAGGGTCTGAGCCATGGAGCTTGGCTTCAGAAAACGGTGTAGCAGCGTGGACTGCTGGAGAAAATCCCAGAACCGCATTTAGAGGCCACTATGCTTTCACAGGCTTCGTCGTCTCCTGGGGCCTCAGTGTTGTACAGACTGCTTTCTTTGGGGCTCTGGTCCCTTCTGCAGACATCCCAAGATTACGCCTCTCCCCCTGCATCCTCGACCATACATGGATCCCTTCCCTGCTGGCCAAAGCACATTCCCATTCTCAGGGGAGATCCTAGCAGGCAGGGAGAGGGAGGGAGAAGGGCCCGTGCGCTGGAAGGGAGTGTGGGAGTCTGCTGTCATGGCAACATCCTTCTGGTCCTCCTCACTGGGTCACTCAGCTCAGGCATCAGCCCAGCTAAAGGTCCAGGACTGATGAGAAAGCACTTGTCTCCACCTCGCTCTCTTCCTGGGAACAGATGTTGAGATTAATTAAAACAACAACAACAACAACCAGACCAACACTGGTTACTAGGCGACTGAAGCTTCATCCATCTGACTCAAGAGAAACCGCC
>NW_028013412.1:0-11589 GCF_054177405.1 Leptonychotes weddellii
GTTATGCACAAACACTGAATCATGGAACACTTCATCTAAAACTAATGATGTAATGTATGGGGATTAACATAAGAATAAAAAAAATATATATATATATATATATATATATATATATATATATATATATACTGCTTAGCTCTCCTGCATGAAGAGGTGATCGTCTGAATAGCCTAATATCTATTAAATAAATTGAATTTGAAATTAAAAATTTCAACAGCAAACATTCCAGTTCCAGATAGCTTCACTGGCAAACTCTACCAAACATAAGTAAGGATTAATACCAGGTATATGCAAACTCTTCCAGAAAATATAAGAGATGAAGCTTCTCAACTTGTATTATTATGCCAAAGCCAGACAAAGACATTATAAGAAAAGAAACTTACCAAGTACCACTCCTCATGAACATAGGTGCCAAAGTCCTCAACAAGATCATAGTAAATTTAAAAAGTATATAATGAAGTAGGGTTTATCCTGAGAATGCAATTAATTCCAAAAGTAATCAGGTGTTAATGTATTATTTTTGCCTGTGAAGAATATTTAGTTTCTAATTCTTGAGATCAAGAAAAGTTAGAATAGTTAGAATAGTAATGACAGTGTGTCCTACAAATGTTTGAAAAAATATTTTAAAAGAGTAGCATTCAGCTTGGTACATTAATAGATTTCTATGGCACAAGAACTTCATCCATTCTTCCAGACTCGTCTACGTCTCAGATTGTTTTGTTTTTGTTTTTTTGTTTGTTTTCTGTTTTTTGGTTTTTTTGCACTTGGTTTATGGTTTTCATAGACAGCTTTTACCTCCACAAATTTTGTTATGGTTCTTTTTTTTGTGGTGCTAGTGGTGGTTAACAGACAAAAATGTGTCTCCTCATTAGTCATTCAGCATCTTCAAACTACTTTTAAAATAAAACCCACTTTCTTATTGGGGACCTTATTTTCAGGGCCATTTTATTTCCCCTTTTAGATTGGGCTATTTTTTTTTCCCCAAGCCCAATTTGAAGTTCTGTGATGCACTTGTGATATAACTGCATTGTGATTTGATTCCGAGTTTGGTTTGTTCTCATTCCTTCTAGGTTCTTTTCTCATCGGCTGAAGCATCACCTTAAGATATTTTTCCCTGAGAAGCAGTACACGGGAAATAACTTTTTCCAGTTCTTACACATTCAAACACATTTTAAATTTGTATTCACACTTGACATACTTTTGATAGATGTAGAATTCTAAGTACAAAGTTATTTTCCCTCAAAGCTTTGAAAACATTACTTCATTGTTTCCTGGCATAGAGTGTTGCTGAACAGAGGGCTGAAGCTTTTGACTTCTTTTTATTTTCCTTTGTGGGGAACAATGTTTTCTTTTGTTTTGCTTTGCTTTTTGTTTGTTTTTTTTTTCTTTATTTAATTAATCTCTGACACTTTGGAAGCTCTCTTTTCTCCATTTTTTGCATAGATATGGTTTCTTTCATTCATCTGACTTGATACTTGTTGGGTTCTTGCGATATGAAAACTCCTTTGTTCCTAAACTCTGGTAACATTTATTCCTTTAGATTACTTATTGTATCCTCCATTCACATATCTTTCTTTTCTTTTTTCTTAAAAAATGATTTTACTTATTTATTTGAAAGAGAGAGAGTGAGTGCCCACATGAGGCGGGGGTGGTTGGCAGAGGGAGAGGGACAAGCAGACTCACCTCTGAGGGGGAGCCTTGCAAAGGGCTGGATCCTAGGACCCTGAGATCATGACCTGAGCCAAAGGCAGATGCTCAGCCAACTGAGCCACCCAAGCGCCCTTTTTTATTTTCTTTCTTATAAACTCCTATTAAATGCTTGTTGCGCTTCTGGTTAAGTTTTTTTTTTAAGATTTTATTTATATGAAAGAAATAGAGAGAGAGAAAGAATGAGCAGGGGGAGGTGCAGAGGGAGAGGGAGAAGCAGACTCCCCGCTGAGCAGGGAGCCTGACTCAGGGTTCAATCCCAGGACCCTGAGATCATGACCTGAGCTGAAGGCAGCCGCCTAACTGACTGAGCCACCCAGGTGCCCCTCTCCTGATTAATTTTTACAGTTAGTTTTATTCCATCATTTTTGTCTTGCCAAAAATACTAGACTTTTAACAAAAATATATTTACTCATCTTCCAAATTAACTTTTGTCTAAATGATATAGTTTTATTTTCTCTGATGACTACTGTTTTGTGACATATTAAATCACATTTTTTATAATTTCTTCTTTAATCCTTCTAATGAAAAAAAAATCATTTAAAGGTCTTTTCTATTACCTGAATAATTTATTTTACTTTCAGTTTCAGTTGGTCCGTTTCTAATGATTGTGTGTGTGTGTGTCTGTGTGTGTGTGTTTGTTCACGTGAGCATGCACACACATGTGCATGCATGTGCTCTGTTGGTTTTCTTTTAAGCGCCTGGTGATTTGACTTGTTATTGATGCTATATAGGAAAACTATTTACTTTTATTTATCTACTTTGTATGTAATCCAATCACTAAATTCTCAATATTTTTATTTTTTTAAATCTTCCCTTTTCTAATTAATATTCTTACTTCTTCCTTTTCTCTATTTTATTGGTTGAAACTTTGAGGAAAACCTTACATATAACATGATGATAAGTTTAAAGATATATTTTATAGAAAGTATATATTATAAAATATTACATATTATTTATTATAGTATGCATATGATAAAATTTTTCCATTATTTAATATTATTGATATTAGCTATTGGTTTTGAAATCTTCACATGTAGAGTTAGTATTTTTCTATCTATAGTTTGTTCAAAGCTTTTCTTTTAATGTTCTTGAATGTAAGGAAATATAGATTTTTGGGGTGCCTGGGTGGTTCAGTAGTTAAGTATCTGCCTTTGGCTCAGACCATGATCCCAGGATTCTGGGATCAGGCCCGTGTCAGGCTTCTTGATCAGCAGGGAGCCTGCTTCTCCCTCTCCCTCTGCCTGCCACTCCCCCTGTTTGTGCTCTCTCCCTCGTTATCTCTCTCTCTGTCAAATAAATAAATAAAATCTTAAAAAAAAGAAATATAGATTTTCTTCAAATTACTTTTAACATCTATTAATATTTTCCTTCTTTGTTTATTAAAGCAATACATTATATTAATATATCTCTTAAGTTGGATAGTCTCACATTCCTGTATAAACTTTATTTAATTTTATGTTATCTTAACATGTTGATTTAGATTATTGTTTTATTAATATTTTTCTGTTCTTAAAAAAAGTGTCTAGATTTTCCTGATTTAGCTTCATGATTTCTTATGAAAATTGCACCTGATTTATAAACTTAATTGAGAAGAAAGATATTGCTTTCCACAATAGAGAAAAATTTAGAGGGCATGGACATTATTTGTTCTTTTTTTATTTTTATCAAACTTAACTCTGGACCCAGAATTTTGGGGGCAGGTTAATGACATCTTTAATTTCTTCCTTTTTAATAAATTTATTATCATACTTCTATTTTGAGACAAAACATAGACAATAGTCCATTTCGTATAGATTTTTCAATGTTATCCATACAATTGTACTGTATTAATCCTTTAAATTTTTAATCTCTCCCATATCTGTGCCCCCTTGGTGGTATAGATTTCTTATTTTTAATTTCCTGATATTTGCTTGATTACCTTTACAAGAAATTTGACTATTATTAGTTTATGGAAAAAAATAGTTCTTACATTTATTTATCTTTTTAATTTTCTCTGTTTTCTAATATATTAATCTCAGATGTTATCTTTGTAATTTATCATATCTCCCCACTTTTTTTTGGAGGGGGAGTGAGGAGGGAGTTATCATCTGAAGAGTTAATTTTCATTTTCCTACTTCAATAATTAATGAATGTGCTTCTAAAAACAGATTTTTCTGCCTTCTTGAAGTTTTCATATGTGTTTATTATTCTAATTGGCATTAATATTTAAGACTGTAGCTGGACAAATTGCTTTGTCTTTCATTCTCGAGCTATTTAGCAGTCTGTTTTATCTTTTTTTTTTCAATTTCAAAGTAAGTACATATTTTGTAAACATTCTATAATGACCATTTTTTGTTGTTGTTGTTATTGAAGTACTTGAGTCTCATTTCTTGTAACATTTCATCTTCTCCTTTGCTATTATTAGGATGACAGTTCTTACCCAGCTACTATTATGATGTTCAATATTTAGTCAGGTTCCCAGTCCTAAAAACTGTTTCTAACACGATATAATCTGGGAAGTCAGAGATCAACTTACTCTATTAGTATCTAAATCAAGAAACTTAGGAGGAGATTTAGGCTTTTTTTTTTTTTTTTTAATCAGCTTCCGAATTTGGAGGTTAAGCTCTAAATAAAATGCTGTAAGGTACCACTTGTTTTTGTTTTTTTAACAAATTAAAAAATCACAAACTTTATTTCCCTCAGTGCAAAAGTAAACCATAATTCGAAGAACTTTTAAAAATCACATTTGGGCCGGAATTAATAATGTGGTATCATAAGGATAAATTAGTTCCCACAAGGGTTGGGTCTTTTTTAGTCCTTTGAAATCAGTAAATAATCAAAGGGAGGGAAATGGAGCTTAGCAGAGGCTGATAGGATTTTTTTTCAACACATCACAAACATAGGGAAAGTCTACACTGTTTCAAGTTACTCTCTCGATTGATTTCCCTTTTGACCTTTCAGTAAGAGCAGGCTCATATTCATCATGATGCGCTCAGGACATGGAATAGGATATCCATGACAGCCGCTATCCAGAATCCTATGGGTGTGTCTGAAGATATCCAATTTCCTCTGAAATTGTGCAAGAAGTTGCTGTTGCTTTTGATACTGAAAACACAAGAGAAAATGGTCCGTATTTCCTGACGCCTCACAGTGTGGGAGGGTACATTTGTGGGATGAGTCTCAAAACATGGCTTTGGCGGCAGAACATGCCTTAACCTTAGTCCTCACCAGATTAATCACTGAAAAGCCAGACTCCAAATCCCTCCCTCCGAATTCCAAGAATCCTTATATTATATTTGTTTCTGAGTAGTTCTAACTGACCTTTCTTCTCACCTTTTGGCATTCATCTTGTTTCCTATTTCCAACTTACCTATGTCTTGGCCGCTGGTCCCTTTGTGAACATCACTTCTTGATTTATGAATGCATCTCCTCACACCTAGTTAATGTCAGCTCTTGTTGTTTCTGTCTCGTGATGATTACAGTTTTCATGAGCAATCACTTCTTTGTTCTGCAACAGCAGGGAATATACTGAGCTATTCAGATCACAGAATAAATCTATTTGAATAGAACCAAGACACCATTATTTTGTCCACCATCTTGCAGGTACAAAGTAGGAGCAAGATACTCATGAGTTCCCACACAGCTTGTCTGTATGAGAGGACTGGAATCTGACTTTCCTAAATGTAGTCCTGTGAGCTTTCTTATCTACCAGACTTTTTCTAACTTGTAAAGCCCAGAACACTTTAAGTGATATATTCCATTGAGTCAAAGAATATAAAGCCCAATAAAGAGAGCTAAATTAAAATAAGTGCTGGTAAACTAGCCCCCGCCTGTTAAGCCTCCCTCTCTCTTTTTCAGCAGGTCCTGAAGCAAGACTGCAAATATCTAATTTGAATCCCCCACCCCGTGGGAAAAATTCAACAACACAAAGGGCATTTGGGAGTGCCGGAGGCCAGGGAAGGATTGGTGGAACGTGGGCATGGGGAGAAATTGCCATTTTAAATAGGGTGCTCAAGGCAAACATCAATGAGAAGGTGACATTTGAGTAATGATTTAAAGCCCGTGAGGGAGAAACGCACCTGATGTGCGTTCCTGATAGAGGCCGCAACAATTGCAAACTCTGGAGCATGTCCAACAGATAGTAAGATGGTGCATTTGGAAATATGAAAGACAAACATTGAATCTTCTAGCTAGCCAGGTCAAATCAGAGAACACTGGTGTACCTGTAGTGAAAGATACTGTGGCTAAATCACCTTCTGCATCATCTTCATTGAGATACCAACTGCTCCCAATCCTTTCATTGGACAAAGACTTAACCAACGTTGTTTTTCTTAAATGTGTGTGTGTGTTTCTGCACAAATTATATATCTATTCACAGGAAGCTTGCTAATGGGCTTGTTCCAGGTGGTATCACTTATTGCTATCGTTTTTAGACCTGGTGAAATGCTTGGGTACCTGTCAAACTGAGAACATGGAGCAACCTGGATGAAAACATCTACATATATGTCAACATCACATCTAGGCATATTGTATCCAAAGATGCTGTGTCCATAGTAAGGTGAGTTGTTTCAGAGACTGAGAAGCTGTGTCATTTCTTTGTCAGGGAGGCGTTGCCAAGAACTGATTTAATCAAGCTATCCAGTATGCCACAAAACATTTGTCCTGCTCCAAACTCCCAATGTTCCTTGACTGCCCTGTTCCCTTTCCCTTCAGGTATGCTCTGCCCAGAATGCTTTTTCTCTGACTTCTCCTCCTTCATTACCCAAACCACCTGGACAATTCCAGTTTTTCCTCCAAGAACCAGTTCATTTATCACCTCTTCTGCATCAGGCTCTCTTCTTTGTGCTCTGTCAGCATTCTGCTCCTGCCCCTTTTGCAGCAAAAGCTAAATACTATAGCACTGTTGTATAAATGTTCTCAGCTCTGTCTTGTACCAGATTGTGAGCTCCTTGAGGACACATGCTGACAACTGATTCATTTCTGCATCCACGGGCTGAACCCCAGTATCTGATGAACAGTAGGCTCTTAAATAAATGTATATATAACAAATGTGTAAATGAGTCATACTGGTTCAATCCTATCAGGAAGGCACATGCTGTGGAAACTAAGAGTTTGGACTTCCTTGGAGAAAATTTCTATGTTGAAAATAAAAAACTGAAATCTCCTGATATCATTAGTCATTGGGATTATATAAAAAAGTGAATCATCCTCAGGTCACACCCAACATGAACTAGATTTGCATGGAACCATTTTTGGTTATATAGGTTATAGGTCCTGAAAACGAGAATAATCATTCCCATTGAGGAGATGAGATTTATATATTAGAAAATACAGTGCCTTACCAAAGATGCATTTATTTTATTTATTCATTCCACACGTTTCTTGAGCTGCAGGCACTGTGCTAGACTCGTGAATACTTCAGTAGAAAAAACAAAACAAAACAAGACCTCTGTTTTTATAGAACGTGCATTCCATCTGTAGTTAACAGAAATAATTCATTGACTTCTTTTAAAATAGAGCAGAATAGGGGGATCAGTAAATGCAAGGGGTTAGGGGACAGGTTTTAGTATTAATAGAATGGTTGACCTAATTGAGGAAGGTGACTTTTGAACAAGAAGTCTCAGCTTGGCTGAGCCTTCTGTGTGAACTAGAGCCTCCTGTAGCAAGAAGCCCAGACGAGCGACCTAAATAGCCAAGCCAAGCCAGCAAACACTCCTGGCACAATTTCTTAACTTCTCCAAGTACCAGTAGGCTTGCAGAAATGGCCTCCATAAAATATTCTAATAGCATGGCCATCTCCAAAATGATCTGGTCTGTGCATTTTACAGATAGCAAAATGTTTCCATCACTGCAGTGCTTTGCAAATATTTTTAAAGATCAAGGAAATTGGCCAGTTTGGAAAGGTGTAAAATGGAACATTTTTACATCACCTCGTGTATGACTCATTTTTTAACAATACAATTTGTGAAGCCCTCCTAAGGGGTACGGTTGTGCCCCCACCACATAGGATGAGGATGCTGAAGAAATGCTGTTGGTAAAAGGCCCAGTGCTGATGGATTCGTGACAAATTCTCTGGAGGTCGCTGTGCTTGAGGCAAGTAGACGTTCCTTTACCTTGTGAGCGCCTATCAGATTTTGCCACTTGCAGAAAATTGACTTAGGCAGAGCTATCTTTATTATTACTATTGTTTTATTCTTGCCTGAAACTGCCATTTCAAAGTGTGTTCCTTTCTGGATTGAAAAACAAAATAATGAGCTCATATTTGTATTTCCTGGGAGGCCCCATTCATTTACATTCAGTTACTGTTGAGGCTCCCCAAGTCCTGTAATTTGCACATTGCTGCTAGACCCAGACACACAATCCCAGCAGGGGAGAAGTGGTCTCCAGTGCCTTCGCAAGAGGCCTACGTTGTGCTTATGTTAGCTCAGGGGTCCTAGTGCCTTCAGCTCCACGTCCACATAGCCAGATTTACATGCCAGACATTTGATACAGAGCAATCTGGGTCCCTGCTTGCTGTGCTGTATCCGTGATAGACTCGTGCAGAGGCCAAGCACTATAGTGCTCTCTGCTGGGTGAAATCCATCAGGCCCTGACCTGTCAGAATGTTTTTTTCTTTTGTGCTAGGTTAATAACACTAACTTACATTTATATAACACTATCAGATGAAGAGTCTCTTTGTCCCAGACCAAACCAGATTGGTGATAAAAAGTGACTTCATTACAAAATAATATTTCTCGTCTTCCTCTGACCCCATCCACTCTGAGTATCCAAATCTCTAGCCCACCTACCTCTGGGAATTTGCAAGAAAATCTTATAGATGTTTGTTTGTTTTTATTATTATTAATTTTTCTTTTTTGCCTACTAGCTGCTATCCTCTGTGCTTTTCTTCTCTCTGCCCCTTCCTGTGATGATTTATGTCAGCTGTTTAAGTCATCAGAGCATCCAAAACAGACAAGGATGATTTCTGTTCTGGTTATCTCTTGCTTCCTAACAAACGCACTAAAACTTAGTGGCTGAAAACAACCATCATTTTATTTGCCTGTGATTATCATTTGTAGGCTCAGCTCATCCGATCCTGCCAGTGCTCACTCCTGTGATTGCATTCGGCTGGCACGTCAGCTGGGAGCTGGGCTCAGCTGGGAAGCTGGCATGGCCGGCCATCTCTGCTTTGTGACCTCAGCACCTCTCCCATTCCACTTGGACTCTCCACTTTGTCTTTTCATGAGCTCTCGGCAATAGCTCGATGGAAACTCTTGCATGGAAACTCAAATTTCTTGAGAGCGCAGAAGCAGTATCTTCCAAGCCTTTATGAGGCTTAAGCCTCGGACCGGCACGGCATCATTTCCAACATATTCTCTTCTGCGAAAGCCAGTCACAGGCTGGGCCTGATCCCAGAGCAGGGTCAGGACTAGAGGTGCACGAGGTGCTGGCCTTGCGCTCCGTAGCCTCTTCCACTCTCCCTTTTAAAGATGGCGTAGCTTATGTTTGTAGTTGAGTCTTCTCAGACCATTTCCTGTATATAGATGGTCAGGTGCCCTAAAGCCTGTCATCATTTAGAACTATCCCTGTCCCTTTTAGTCCAAGCTAGTTTTGTTTCCATCAGCTTAATTATATTAAAAACCCTGCAGATCTCCCCTGAATTGTGTCAGCGTTTACTTCATTAGACAAAAGCCGCACCTTCATGAATCCTCAAGACAATTCTCCCTTGGGCTGCCGTGATACCATGTTCTTAAGATTCTTAGAAGTCCTCTCTAGTTTAATCTACAAGACGCCATATTAAATCTTTCTGAAGCCTTAACAAAGGATTTACACTTGCATTCTTGATTTGATCTGACCCGGAGGCCATCTTTTACTGCGGGAGCCCTGGATTTGATCCAAGCTCTGAGACCATTTCTTACTTTGAGAATCAGAGCTGGGAGAGAAAAACAGTTCTATTTTCCAAACTAGTAAGTTCAGATTTGATTTTATGTTTAGATTCTACTCAAAAAAAAAAAAAAAAAGGAACAGTTTATTCTTTAGTTCATCTGCCTCTGTTTGTCTATTATCAAACACAGCTAGAAAGAGGCTGTTGGTACTTTTAACATTCAGCCAGGAAATCTCAGCTAGATGCACACATTCGTTGACTAAACTTTCTATCTTCCAGGTGCCCAAAGGTGACAGGGTTGCCAAATGTTTTGTCACTATTATTACATGAATTACTTTTCCTCCAACCTCCATTTGTAATTTTTCTAGTTCCTTCCTAGCCTCCAATGACAGGCTTCTTTTACCTTCAGGTAGCTATTCACCATTCAGTCCCCAGATCGCATGTATTAGATATTTTTTATGGTGGCACACCATTTCAAGGTACCGATTTCAGTTTTAGGTATTTATTATGATGGCCGAACAAATAGCCCCAAAACATGGTGACTTAAAACAGCACCATTTTATTTTCTCATAATTCTGTGGGTCAGGATGCACAGGGTTCAGTTGGTCATTTCCACCATTCCATGTGGGTCCACTATCGCCTTGGGTCCTTCCTATGGCTCCTCCCTCTCTCCGTGGATAGATTGAGCTTCCTCAGAGCATGGTGGTTTCAGAATAACCATACATTTACATAATAGCTGTTTTCCAAGAGGGAACAGTCCCAAAGTAGAGATAAAAGCTGTATAGCCCTTGAGGTTCCATCGTGGAAACTGACCCGAATCACTTCTGCTGCACTCCATTAGTTAAGGAAGCCATAGGTGTAGCTCAGAATCAAAGGGAGAGAATGACCCAAGAACAACCGACGCATAGATTACAAACAGATCACTGCAGTCTCCTTATAAAATCTTCTAAGAGGAGAAACTGTCCTATTTTCTGTCTGACCAGTCTGCCAGTTCCACTCTGACTTTCAACATGCTCCAACGTGTTCTAGCTAGTGCCTTGATTAGGAAGTAAATCTTTCTCCTCCCTTGGGTAAGCGTCTGTCACATGGGGTACAAAATCTTCTACATCATAGCTTAAAGATTCTATAGAGATGCTACTGAATCAGTACTCTAATTTTTTTAATTGCTGCTCAGTTTTGTTTTTTTTTTAATCTCCTATCCCCAGGTCTTATGAGTCCACGAGAGCTGGACTTAGTTGATTTGAGCAAAAGAAAATTAGTTCTTTTCAAAATCCTTATACATCTAATTTTCCTTATATCTTTTAATCAACTTCATTGAAGTATATTTTGCATACAATAAAACTGTGTGTGTGTGTGTGCGCAGTTTGGTGAGTTTCAACAAATGTATACATGGAATTAACCACCAACACAATTAAGATAAAGAACATTTCCAGCACTTTTTCACAAAATGTTTCCCCCCAGCTCTCTTCCAGTCCTTCCCACCTCCAACAATTCCAAGAGCCAGGTACCATCATCATCATTATCATCTTTATCATCATTATCATCTGTGTTACTGATTTTTCATACCCCCTATGGATTAGTGTTGCCTGTAATAGAATTTCATATAAATGGTATTATACAGAATGTACTTTATGGTGTCTAGATTATTCATAAGCATAAACATTTGAGATTCTTTCATGTATTGATAGCTAATTTCTTTATATTGTCAAGTAGCATTCCATTGTGTAAATATACCACATCTTGTTTATCTATGCACCTGCTGATGTACATTTTTTTTTTAAAGATTTTATTTATTTATTTGAGACAGAGAGAATGAGAGACAGAGAGCATGAGAGGGAGGAGGGTCAGAGGGAGAAGCAGACTCCCTGCCGAGCAGGGAGCCCGATGCGGGACTCAATCCCGGGACTCCAGGATCATGACCTGAGCCGAAGGCAGTCGCTTAACCAACTGAGCCACCCAGGTGCCCCTGCTGATGTACATTTAAATGGTCTCCTTTTAGCGGTGCCTGGGTGGCTCAGTCATTAAGTGTCTGCCTT
>NW_028013413.1:0-786 GCF_054177405.1 Leptonychotes weddellii
GTATGAAATTTAAAATTTTTTATTTTGATTTGGAAAACTATACCAATCTTTTTTTGGGGCCCTTTTCCCTCTTGAAAGACAAATGTTTTAGTGTAAGAAACAGAAACCTATATATTTTCTTCTAGTTATCTATATATTTATACACACACACACACACATACACATACTGGTTTTTACCCCAGTTGAAATTTATTTAATTAATAATATATGGCAGATATCAGACTTTGTTATTTTTACCAATTGTCACAATACTATTTCTTGAAGAATCCATCCATTCCACAGTGACTGACCACATTCTAAGTTCTATTTATACAAGAGCTTATTGCTAAACTCTCTGTGCTATTCCACTGATTTATTTATTTTATACAACTGCCATAAAGTTTTAATACGATATCTTTATTGCAATTTTTGTAATATTATGTTTCAAAACTTTCCTAGTAATTTTTCTCATTTTTCTCTTCAAATAAATTTTGAAGCTTCCTTATCACATTCCTTTAAGAAATCCTGTAGAATTTTCAGTTGGACTGCATTGAATTTATAGATTGTTGTGGTGAACATTGAAATATTTAAATATTGTGGTTTCCTAACCAGGAACAAAAATATCTTTTTCCATTCTTCAGTTTAATACTTTTCTTGTGCATCTTTTTTTTCTCCCCAAGACAGTTCATAGTTGTGCTAGCTTGTGAATGGATTTACCATCTACTGCAAGTTCATAAGAATACATTTCTAGCCATCCCTAAGAAGAGTCTCATCATCCCCCTGTGTCCGAGTTCTTCCCTGGGCACA
>NW_028013414.1:0-786 GCF_054177405.1 Leptonychotes weddellii
GTTGAGTTTGTAGGTGTTCAGAATGGTTTGATCCCTATCCAGCTGAATTCCTGAGAGGAGATGAAATCCAGGTCTCCTACACCTCTGCCATCTTGCTCCGCCCCCCCTAGTTTTGTTGTTATTAAGAAATTAAATGATGCTTAATTTTATTTTGTTGTACAAGGTACAAATCCATTTTGGCTGAGGCCATTTAATATATAATAATAGAAAGCATGAGGATACATTCCAGATAGATAATAAAACTAAATGAAAAATTTTAGATAATAAAACACCTAGAAGAAAATTTTGGAAATGTTTATCTAATCTCTCATAGAGGTCATAAAATAAGTGGAGAACTTCAAATAAAATTTTCCATATATTTGTTTATATATAAGTAACAGGCTTCCAAATGCAATAAATGCATAAGTAAAATTGTGAAGAAAGCCAAAAAGTGGGGAAAGTATTTTCAAGTTATAAATATCAAAGGATTTGTGCAAAATAATAAGGAATAGACTAAATCTGATCACAGTGGGCAAAGAACAGACACAATTCATGAAATAAAACAAGCAAATTGACAAGACACCTGAAAAATTCAATACTAGAAATAGCATGTTTGTAAATTAATGTAATTAGAATATTTTTCACTTACCAAACTATAGAGGTTTGTAAAATGCAGTAGCACCGAGAGATGTGAGTAAAAGGAAATATGAGTTCATTTATCTTTACCTTTCTGGAAGGAATTTACATTAAAAGTTTAGAAGATTGGGCGCCTGGGTGGCTCAGTCGTTAAACGTCTGCCTTCGGCTC
>NW_028013415.1:0-786 GCF_054177405.1 Leptonychotes weddellii
ACCCCCCCCCCCCCGCTGAGTTCTTCCGTTTATCTTAGCTATATTCTCCCTCCTCCTTCCTTCTCTCCCCGCCCCCATCTGTCTCTTTGCCTGTCTCACACACACCTTCCTTTGATGTTTGAATCTTCAAGGTCTTCTCCCACCACCTCCTGTAAGAAGCCTTCCCAGATTTCCCACATCACATTGATCTCACCTCTTCCCATATTCCCCAAGGCATGTTTCCTTATACTTTTCAAAGTCCAATTTGTTTCTGTTTCAGAATAAATTTTGTGTACGAGTAGTCTCTTGTCTCTTGTACTGGCTAATGAGCCCTTAGAGGTCAGGAACCCCACTAGTTCACAGCAACCCAGCATCAAACATAGTGCTGTATGAAGTAGGATGCAGTAAATACGGAATTGGGTTAAAATTTGTCAAGAGTTAAATTCCAAATGCCAGTCTTCCTGGTATTAGGTGCTGTGAGGGCCTTTAGAAGTAACATAGCACAGTCCATAACCTCAAGGGGTTTGAGAAAAAGAAGGTAATTTTCACAATGAGTGAAATGAATACCACTGCCTTAGCAATGGCCAGAGAAGAATAGATACTGATTTCGTAAACTGGCTAAAACATTTCTTGCCAGATTTTAATGTGAGCTAGATAGGTTCTTTAGGTTTCTACCCCAAACAGCCATAAAAATTTTTTCCTTTTGGGTCATTTCCATTTCAATGCACTTTTGAAAACAGCTGGTTGTGACATGTTTCTTGGGATATCATGCTTGAGGACCTCGAGTTACTTCTGACCATATTTCAA
>NW_028013416.1:0-786 GCF_054177405.1 Leptonychotes weddellii
TACCTACACAGTTTCGAAGAACCTCCCCCTAGAGTGCATAGTAATTACAAAGGAACAACAGTAAGTTTACAGAGAACAGGTGGCCACCACAGAAGAAATAATGGGATAAAACAACATCATAAGCAACCAGATGTCATGCACTAAGAAGAACACAACATAATCTATGTAGTATTTCTCTTGAAAATGTATAACCTGGGGGTACCTGGGTGGCTCAGACGGTTAAGTGTCTGCCTTCGGCTCAGGTCATGATCCCAGGGTTGTGGGATCGAGCCCCACATCGGGCTCCCTGCTTCTCCCTCTACCTCTGCCTGCCACTACCCCTGCTTGTACTCTCTCTCTCCTGTCAAAAAATAAAATCTTAAAAAAAAAAAAAGAAAGAAAATGTATAACCTGAATATAATCAGGAGGAAATTTCAGACAAGTCCAAACTAGAGAGTATCCTACAAAGTAACTGACCAGTATTCATCAAAGGGAAACAGAGGAACTGATCCAGATAAAAGAAAACTAAAGAAAGACATACAGCAACTAAATAAAATACACGATTCTGGATTAGACCCTGGACCAAGAAAAACAAAATCATTATAAAGGACATTGTTTGGTCAATTGGCAAAATTGAAATATGGACTGTAGATAAGACAGTACTATCTTATCAATGCTAAATTTCCTGAATTTGGTAGGTGTGTCATCATTGTGTGAGGAAAAGTCCTTGTTCTTAGAATATAAGCATTCACCTCACTGATATGAGGAATTCTTAATCACAGGAAACAAACTGAGGGTTGCTGGAGT
>NW_028013417.1:0-786 GCF_054177405.1 Leptonychotes weddellii
TTTTGTGTAAGTGGCCAGTCCTGCCCAGCTCTCCCGGCCAGTGCCCCACGTGGGGACATGTGTCCGCCCAGGGACGAGCCCAGGGCACCGCCGCTGCTGTCCCTGTTGTTGGCAGGGCCGAAGGGACGATTCCGCAGGCTTCCTGGTGGTGGTTTTAAAGCTGGGAGGAAGCCTTGGAGCGGGCCCGGAGTGTGTCCTCTGAGGGAACTGACTCCAATCCAGTGCGCCCAGCTGGAGGGGCTCGCCCAGGGCTCCCCGGGCCGGCGCGCGCGTCCCCGCGCTCGTACTTGTGGATATGAAGGGTCTTCTGGAGACGTTAGAGGGCAGAGGTTTCAGCCAGGGTGGCAGGGGCATGCGAGGAAGAGGCACTGGAGCTGGCGAGCTTGGGGTGACGTGCCCTGGCTCGGGTCCAAGTGGAGTCACATCTCAAGTAGTTGTTATAACGCGGCATATTTACTCTGTGCTTCCAGGTGGGAAACTTGAGCTTCTGTTCCATTCTGACGGAGAGAATTTGGGGCTCACAATGAAGCCATTTCATGGGGCTGCTCAAGTCTTGTTGCTCACAGTCCTGCTCTGAGCACTTTTTTTTTTTTTTTTTTTTTTACAATTCTTGCAACTCGAAATTGAGCAAAATGACAGATTCCCGACTGCAGCACCTGCTGTTTAGGGGGTAGCCTCTTCCGGTACAGGCCATCCTGACCCCAGCTCGGGGACTCCTGCTCTCAGGGCAGCAGCGACCTGTTCCCGCCTCTTTGGAGAGTAGCGGGGGGGGGGGGGGGGGGGGGG
>NW_028013418.1:0-786 GCF_054177405.1 Leptonychotes weddellii
ATCACCATCATCACCATCAGCACCATCAGCACCACCATCACCGTCATCATCACCATCATCACCACCATCACCGTCATCATCACCATCATCACCATCATCACCACCATCACCACCATCACCAGCAACACCACCAACACCACCATCACCATCATCACCATCATCATCACCATCATCATCACCATCACCACCATCACCATCATCACCATCATCATCACCATCACCATCAGCACCATCAGCACCATCAGCACCACCATCACCGTCATCATCACCATCATCACCACCATCACCGTCATCATCACCGTCATCACTATCATCACCATCATCATGCTTATTGCCTATTACATGCCAGGATTGTGCTGAGGTCTTTATAGATATGGAGCCTTCTGCCTCAGCTTCTCCAGACTAGAACTGAGGAACGTAAACCCACTGAGCTGCAGCAGTGTATCCACAACTTGTGTGCTGTCATTGGCTCCTTCTGTTTGCGTGCATCCTTCGCAGTGTGTGAGACCAGGACCCAGGGAGCTGGCACCACTGGCTGTTCTTATTCTCAGTATCAGTGTCAGTAATGAACAGAATGCGACAGTGGTTCGCTGTAACTGTACGGGCCCGGTTGGTCAGGCCCTGGCCTTGGCGTGGCTTGTGTGTGTGAGTTAAAGTAAACAAGCTGCAGGGTGTGTCTGGTGCAGGATCGGAAGCCGAGTGAAAAGGGAAGGGAATGCAGGTGTGGTGTTGCCTGCAGGGGCTTGGTGGAGAGCAGCACGGGAATCCAGGACGATCCCAAAGGCC
>NW_028013419.1:0-786 GCF_054177405.1 Leptonychotes weddellii
AAACCTAAAGGAAAAAAAAAAGTTTGAACCTACAAAAGCCCTCTTTTTGATGAAATGCTTCCTCATGACTAAGGTTATATGAAGGTCTTCTAAAGTGCCAGAGCACCCAGTATAAGCTCAAGCTATTATTCCATAATTATGAAACTAAAATACCTCCTATTACTAAGGCTATTTTTCAGTTGTAATGTTTTTCATGTTTTCTAATTTAATCTCATTGATTTTTTATGGCCTTGAGCCATTTCCACCTTCAAAACTGCTCATTTAAGCTGCTCTCCCATGAGTGTTTTTATATCATGAATATTTGCCCCCTCAATAAGTGGCAAAAGATTTTATAAAAACAGCTAACCTTATTGTATGATGAATATGGGTAGATTTTTGGAAAATTTATCTATGATGCTGACATTTCTAATGATGCCAGGTTTTCAGACTAAAGACTTCATTGGCCGATATCTTCTGAGCAAAAGTGGATTCCAGTAAAGACTTCATGATGATTCCCTCACCCCCTGTACATTTAGAATATTCCTGCTCTTTCTCCAACAGAGTTACTGATTTTCCACCTTATTTTAGCGCTCTAAAACTCTGGCACTTTCCTAAATACAAATTTCATTTACTTTGTGGGCCCCTCTGCCCAACACAGGGCAAAAACAGTCAAAAAACATCTTTTTGCCAAGTTCTAATATGGTATGAAAATGAGCTACAAACAACAGTTTAGGTTTGAAATATGTAGTGGTGCATCCTATTGGCAAAGACTGATTCCTCTGAGAGTTTCTGAACCACTCAATGTTC
>NW_028013420.1:0-786 GCF_054177405.1 Leptonychotes weddellii
TAGCCATTCTGACTGGTGTGAGGTGGTATCTCATTGAGGTTTTGATTTGGATTTCTCTGATGCCGAGTGATGTTAAGTACTTTTTCATGTGTCTGCTTGCCATTTGGATGTCTTTGCAGAAATGTCTATTCATGTCTTCTGCCCGTTTCTTGATTGGATTATCTTCAAATAGTGATTTTCCACTATTCTCTCTCTACTCTCTTATCAAAGCTCTATGTTGGCAAAGGCCCTGGTGTATGGTTGCGCAGGTAATACACAGCACAACTCTAGGGGCACCATTCAAACCAGAGGCTATGAGCCATTTATTTTCTACTTACTTTCAGTCAATTCACTTAGAGACATTTTTTTGTCAATTCTCAGTCAACGAATTGATGTTTAAATAAAGACATTTCTACTACATGCTTGTAAATTAGCTATTATTATCTGGTGCTCCAGGAAAGAAGATTGTTTCTGATGACTTGTTGCCAAGGAATTCAAGTTTACCTCAGCTTTTAAATCATAACCATAATCATAATCATAATCATAATACCTCTTTTTGTGTCATGTTCCACTGTCTAAAAAATGATTCATGTACATTATTTAACTGTTTCTCATCACAGTCCCATGAGATGGTTTGGGAGTATGGTATCATTACCCCCATTTGATAGATAAGGAAACTAGAGCTCAGAGAAACCAAGGGCCTTACACAAGATTACAAAGCTATTGAATAGCTGAAGGGTAAAGTCGAGGCACCACAAATAGATTTTCACATCTTGGCTCCTCCTTCCACTTCTCTAGTCATTTTTC
>NW_028013421.1:0-786 GCF_054177405.1 Leptonychotes weddellii
GGCCAGGCTCCCTCCTGCTGCCGTTTATCCTCCGATACCTGCCCGCAGGATCACGGCTCTCCGCTTCGTACCTCAAAACCAACCGCCTGCGATATTCTGTTTGTAGAGATCCAGATCTTCTTACATCTCAGGCTGGTTTCATGGGTGCTCAGAGTGGTCTGGTAGATATCCAGCTCAATTCCGGGGACCAGTTGAAATAAGGTCCCCTACTCCTCCGACATCTTTACTTCCTCGAAAAAAAATTTTTTTTTAACTATAAACAGCTTTCAGGAGACAGAAAAGTAGAGAAAATAGTATAATAAACTGCCTGGTAACTCACTACCCAGAAGAGGCCGTTCTAGCATTTATTGAGCACCTGTGCAAATCATTGTACAAAATGTTTCCAGAACATTGTTTTCACTTAATCCTCTCAACAACTTTGTAAAATAAATGTTTTACTTAAGAATAAGATAAATATTATACTCTGTGTATGGAGAACATTGAGACTCAGGTTTGGTAAAAAAGAGATTGTTCAAGGTTATACAATTGGCAGAGCTGGGATTATTTTCTCCATTTTGAAATTTAACTTTATTTTTTTAATTTATCTGTTTTGAAATTTATTTTTAAAATAAACTCTACCCCCATCATGGGGCTCAAACTCACAACCCCAAGATCAAGAGTCGAATGCTCTACCAGCTTAGCCAAACACCTCCCAATATTTTTTTGTATTCCATTATCACTCTTCCCCCACTCTTTTTGCTATGATTGTGCTGCAATTACATCTTTACACATTTTAAGTCCATCAAC
>NW_028013422.1:0-786 GCF_054177405.1 Leptonychotes weddellii
CCGCGAAGAGCCCTGGCTCGCTCGCCTTGAGCAGGCGGTAGGACAGCCAGGCGTTCTGGCCCGAGTCTCTGTCCACCGCCACCACCTTGGTGACCAGGTAGCCGGGCTCTGCGGATCGGGGTGCCAGCTCCACGCCGGTGGAACCATCGGTGGGGGGGGCGGGGTACAGGATCTCTGGTGTGTTGTCATTCTGGTCCAGAATGAATATGCTCAAGGACACATTGCTGCTAAGTGGTGGGTCCCCACTGTCAGTGGCAATCACCTGAATCTGTAGATCACGAAACTGTTCATAGTCAAAGGATCGAAGTGCATACAGGACTCCTGTGTCAGAGTTTATGGAGATGTAGGAGGATAGAGGTGCTTCCTGGAAAGTGTCTTCAGCTAGGGAGTAAATAACCTGAGCATTCTCGTGGCTGTCCGGGTCATGTGCAGTCACTGAGAAGATGGAGGCACCTCTAGGGTTGTTCTCCAGGATATAGGTGAAGTAGGAGATGTGGGAAAAGGTGGGTGGGTTATCATTAATATCTGCCACTTGCAGGGTGAAGTGAGTTTCCATTAATAGGGGTGGATTTCCTCCATCTGTGGCTGTCACTGTAATATTGTAAGAGGATACCTGTTCCCTGTCAAGGGTTCTGTGTGTCACCAGTCTATAATAACTGTCGATGGATTTTTCTAACTTAAATGGTAGATTCTCTGATATGGAACAGGTGACCTGTCCATTCTGCCCAGAGTCTGGATCATGCACGTTTAAAAGGGCTATAACAGTCCCAAGAGGTGAGTCTTCCA